>NC_134088.1:83931089-84146089 GCF_000715075.1 Nicotiana tabacum | reverse complement strand
CCTCCTTTCTCCTGACTCTATTCGTTTTGTCAATTCTTCGAGCATCTTAACAATTTAGGGATTAGTCCCTGATTCTTGGTCATTTGACCTTACTATAGCTGGCCCCGTTTTGTGGGTGACTTCTTGGGGTGGACTGGGCTCGAGTCTGGTCGATGCTTGGGTTTGGCTCTGCAACTGGGCTATTGCTACTTGTTGAGCTTGTAACATCTCGAAGATCAACGCAAACTGATTTCGTTATCCTCAGCATTTTGGGTATTTCGAGTTGCATACCGAGTTCCACCATGAATGCTATTTTCAGGGTCAGAACATTAGTTCGCCTCGATGGCTGCATGTGAATTGACGTCTATTGGCTCTTCGACCCGAGCTCCAACGGGATCGACGAGTGGCCTTCCGCCCCCAGGGGTTAAATTGTTGTTTTCATCTTGAAGGTCGGCTTCGTTGTTGATAAGTAGGTCCATTAATTGAGAATTCGTCGTTTTCAATATGAAATCAAAGATACTTCCAAGAGCAAGTGTAAAATGGTGTATTATGTAGAGATTCGTACCAAACAACCACTGTTATCCTTAGCCCCACGGTACAAATCGGAAAGTAAGTAGAAATATATCGAATATTGACTTGTAAAGAATGAAATACGAACCATTATTGAATTAGAAAGCGATTTTATGAACTAGCAAGATGAATCAATGTATAAAGCTCACAAGAGGATAATCTTTACTGTATTTCTCGGTCAATAGTAATATCTGAATATAAGAGTGTATGTATGCCTTGATATCGGATCCTTACAGAAACAATAGACATCCCTCTTATAATGGAGGGATCCTACTTGGGATATAATTAAAAATACATAGTGGGGAACCTATGATAGAATAGCTTTTCCCAAATTCCCGCCGAGATTCTCTCTCCTGAGTGCGTCTGTAACAGCTCTTGTCCCTTTGGCTCGATCTTGATCGGACTTGGTGTTGGTTGGTTTTCAGATTTAGAGCCCGATATTGACTCGGGGCCCGGTATTGACTTGGGTTCGGTATTGGTCGATCTATGGCTCTAAAGCTCGATAACGCCGCTTCGCATCATAGTTCGATTTGGATTCGAGCTCGGTAATGAATTCGAGTTCAGTATTTGATCGGTCCCAGAAATTTGAGCTTGGTAACCTGGCTTCGGATCTCATACCCGATATTATGAAGATAACCTTCGATCCATTATGTTCCAATCTTGACTAATCATATGAAGGTCGAAACCGGTTTTGATCGTATACACTAACTAACTATCGAATTAGAAGAAACATGCTAGAAAGTGACCACACCATTGTGAACGAAAGCATATATAATTATACTTTATGTGATTTGCAGATTCATATTTAAAAATTGTAGTGACATGACTTGTCCTTTAACTTCAATTTATCGTTTTTGTAAGGATAATGTCAAGTAGGAGTTTCTGAGGCAGTGTATTATGTATAGTTGCTGAATGTTAAGGAATATGAAGATTGGCATGAGGAAGCAGTGTAATTGTTTTGTCATGAGAAGTCCTTATAAGTGACAATTTTGGAGTCTTATTCTCCAACAAACTCTGCATACAAGAATAGTAAGACTAAAGCGTTTCTATATAGTATTATAGCCATACAAATTTTATGAAATTAAAGTCCATATTAGATTTGGATAAATTTCTAAACTCACGAAATGTCAAATTCAAATAAAGATAAATTGTTTAAGTCCAATATGGATTTAAATTAAATTTCAACATTATATTGGCTAGCTCATCTAATTGGACTTAAAAATCGCGGCCCGATGAATTTTGTTACCTAAAGCCAAACTTTACGAGTGGCCTTAGCGTTTTTTTAAAAAAATAATTTATTTATTTATTTGGAGTCTATTTTTCTATTTTGTTTTTTAGATGCAAAATTATTAATAATTTTTTATAATCCATTTATCCTCTCTACAGATATTGTTAATCTTAGGTAAGATTTTAACAATTTTAATTTTGAAAAACTTTTTTTCGTTGAAGAAACGGTAACATGAGTTATTAACATTATTCTATAAGTAATATAGGTGTTTGAAAAAGAATCAAATCGTTTTATTTGATTGAGTATATTAATTAAATTGTTATCTTCTAATTGTACTATTTTTCTTAATAGTTTTAATTCAGAAAATAAATCTAAACCATCAATATCAGATTGATTATTATGCTTTAAGGAACATTCAAAAGTATGGTAATGCTTTTTCAAATTTCCATCATCTAATGATCTCAGATTTTTACCGCTAAATAGAAAACCAAAAATATTTTTATATGCTTCAAATTGTTCAAATCTATTTTGAAGTGAAAAAATAACCTTGTCTACTATATGTATAAAAATGGATGAAATTTAAAAATAGCCAGATTTGCAAGTGGTAATTGAAAAATACCCACAGTTTCAAAAGTAATCGAAATTTAGTCACTTTTCATGTAAAGATAAATCTGAACGAAAACACTGTTCAAAATTCGAAAAATATTCCATCATAATATACTGGACTTCCAGCATAATATACTGGAGTTCCATCATAATATACTGATCCAGCATAATATGTTGGAAGTTCATACATAAGTGCTCCAATATCTAGTATATTATGCTAGAACTTTCCGTGTTGCAGTAAAATAGTGACTATTTTTTAATGACTTTGCAAACGCTGGCTATTTTTTAATTACCAGTCCGAAAGCTCGCCAGGCCATGCTATTTCATCTATAAAAACTAACCAACTCTACAGGACTCTTCGAGAGGTTATGAGATTTCATTATTAACATTCTCATCAAATTGTTTCTTCCTATATATCACATGTTTCTCACGAAATTTGGGTTCGATATTTATTTCAAATACAAATTCCTTGGCATAAATCATAGCAGTTGCAAATTATTCTTAAATAACAAAATCAAATAATTTCACTTTACAGAAGTTTTTTTTAAAACTTATATATAGCCTATTAGGTCCTGTCAGATTACACTAGGTTTGTTATTGTTGTTGTTGTTTAATATATAGCCTATTAGGTGTAACAAAAAAATAAAATTTCCATAAATGTGGGGCCTAAAGTAGGTGCTTTACTTTATCTAGGAAAGTGCCATATTTAATCTCAGAGAAAGGTGGCGGAGATTTAGATCCCAACTTCACTTTCGTCTGAATTTCTAAGAGCCAAATATTGCGTAAGATCTCATCCCAAAAATCAAGAAGTGGGCTTCAGAAGACTCTCATACTTGGAAACAAATGCTTCTGATAAGAGGCAAGGTTGAACCTAATATGTTAATATATTAGTAGTTGTACTTTCAAGAGTTCATACATAATGGAAAGTGGAGTTTGCAGATGTAACAAATAAACAAACTTCTCAATATATTAATAAGAACTAGAACACGACTACAACTTTGGGATATATAGTAATTGCAACACTCAAACTACTGAATTACAATAGAAAATACTGAAATAACAGGTAACTAAAAATAGAGAAAAAAATGTTGATGAGAAGCTTAGACTTAGATAATGGAGATGAGAGGATACAGATACTCAAGAAGAGGAGGAGAGAATTAACTTGTGGCCACCATTTTTACAAGAGATTAGAATCGTACATATCCCTTTGATTTGAATCTTTGAGGTATCTCCAAAAGAAACATTAACTCTCACCGACTTATTGATCTCCACAAACTTGTCTTTGCATCCACACATATGATTGCTTGCTCTATTGTCCAAATACCACGAACTACAATCATCCTTGTCTTCTTCATTGAGTGCCAGTAACAAACTTGACTCATCCTCTTCTTTCTTGTCGTCAATAATGTTAGCTTTTCCTTCAATATTGTTACGACATTCCTAAGAGTAATGACCAGAATTATGATAATTATAACACTCAATTTTGAATTTGACATACCTTTGTCCATTATTTTCTTGGTAGTAACCACGTCCTCTTCCTCTTCTTTGTCCACGATCACGACCTCTGAATGTTTGGTGAATTTTACCTTCATTATTGAAGTTGTTACTATTACTTCTTCCTCTTCCATGACCGCCACGGCCTCGGCCTCGGCCTCGTCCATTCCCTCGATAGCTTTTTTTACCTTTATAATCCTTAAAGGATGCCTGAGTTTTAAGAAGTTGCTCCAATTGCACTTCTTGTCTCCTCTTGATCTTTTCTTCATGGGCTTGTAAAGAACCATCCAATTGATCCACCATCATAGAGTCTAAATCTTTAGACTCCTCAATATCACACATCACAAAAATAAATTTAGGTGTTAAAGTGCGAAGGATATTTTCTATCACACAGACATCTTCTATGTCCTCCTCATATCTTCTTAATTGATTTACAACAGCCTTCACTTTTGAACAATAATCTGAAATGCATTTGGATTCTTTCATTTTTGAAACTTCAAAATCAGCCCTTAGAGTTTGAAGTTTTACCTTCCTCACCTTGTCAACTCGTTGAAGAGAATTTGTAAAATCTCCCAAGCTTCCTTTGAGGTGGTAGCATCTGCCACCTTCTCAAACATGGCATAATCCAAACATTGCTGGATGAGCGTGAGGGCTTGTTGATCCTTCTTCCTTGTCTTTGCCAAGATATCTTTTTTATTTTGAGGCAGAGCTTCCTCATTATCGGGTTTTGCATACCCTCTATCTACGAATTCCCACACATCCTGGGAGCCAAGAATGGCTTTCATACGTAGACACAATTTCTCATAATTATCTTTTGTGAGACGGGAGTACTGAAAATACAGTGGACCATTATTCGTTATGGCTCTGATACCACGTTGTTAGAAAAAATAATATCCCGCCCAGGAATAATATCCACGATAAATAATAATGACACAAAAGAGTAATAATGACACCAAATCCTTTAACGGGATAAAATACAATACCCGAGAAGAGCAATATAATACCACTATAATATTATAACTTTGTAGTGTTAAAAGACTACTACGACTCAAAAGAAATAACACTCTTTGTTTTAAATATCTCACCACAATATTACTCCCACTCTATTTTCTCACAGACTATAAATTACTCTCACAACTCTAATACTTCTCTCTTATTTTTGGTGTATTTGAGATGAAAGTGAATGCCTCTACTTATAAGGGAAAGATTCGTCCAATTCAACAATAAAATTTGACATTTGCAATTGCAAAATGCAAATTGCTTACAACTTGTTTCAAGAAAGTCACGCGCCCACCTTGGCAAGGTTTTCCAACCACCCAACTTGCAACCTTTTTCCATCTTTTCTTTATTTCCTTTTAGATGGGACACACAAATCTTTCCTTTAATTTTTAATTTTCTTGGTCACTCCAAGTCTTGATCTTAACCTCTGAAAATCTTCAAACTTGAGAGGCTTTGTGAAGATATCTGCAACTTGATCATGAGATTTCACATATTTGAGTTCTACATCTTCCTTGACAATACATTCTCTAATGAAGTGATACCTTGTGTCTATATACTTGCTACGATCATGATACACTAGATTCTTCGCGAGTGCCTGTGAAGATTTGTTATCAATACAAATCTGTGTAACTTCAATTTGTGACAAATTGAGCTCCTTCAATAATCTTTTTAGCCAAATAGCATAGCAGGTACATGATGTTGTTGCTACATATTCGGCTTCACAAGTTGAGAGAGTAACTATGGACCATTTCTTTGAACTCCAAGAAATAACAGAATCACCCAAGAAAAATACAAATCCAGTTGTGCTTTTTCTATCATCAATATCTCCCGCATAATCACTATCACAAAATCCTATAAGGTTGAAATTACAAGAAGAAGAATAAAATAACCCAAAGTCGATCGTACCTTTTAGGTAACGAAGAATTCTTCTAGGACTTTCAAATGAGTGGAGGTAGGAGCTTCCATGAAGTGGCTTACTACTCCAACTGCAATGGGTATATCTGGCATGGTACAAGTTAAGTACCTCAAACTTTCTACAAGACTTTTGAAAAATATGGGATCCACATTTTCTCCTTCATCAAACTTGGAAAATTTTGTCCCACTCTCCATCGGTGTGTTCACGGGGTTGCAATCGAGCATGTTGAATTTCTTCAATACCTATTTTGTATAGTTTTCTTTAGAAATGAAAATTTCATCTTCCACTTGCTTCACTTCTAGGCCTAGGTAGTATGACATGAGCCCTACGTCGGTCATCTCAAACTCACGGGACATATCTTTCTTAAAAGCTTTAAATAAACTTGGGTTATTACCCGTAAAAATAAGATCATCAACATAAAGAGCATATTCATGGAGACAACGAGTAAACCCATTGTCTTGAAAATACTTGTCGATGTAACTATTCCATGCTCGTGGGGCTTGCTTCAATCCATATAAAGCTTTGTTCAACTTCAGCACTTTATTTTCATAGTTTTTTACCACGAAGCCTAATGGTTGTTCAACATAGACTTCTTTTTCAAGATACCCATTCAAGAAGGATGACTTGACATCTAGTTGATTGATCTTCCACTTCATTTGTGCCACCAAAGAGATCGGCAAACGAATCATCTCCAAGCGGACAACAGGTGTATAGACTTCTTCATAGTCAATGACTTGCATTTGCTTGTATCCTTTAGCCACAAGTCGTGCCTTGTATCTCTCTACATCTCCATCAACATTCATTTTTGTCTTGTATATTTATTTTACTCCAATTGCTCGATGACCCTTAGGAAGAGTTGTTAACTCCCAAGTGTTGTTCTTCACTATTGACTCGATCTCCTCCTCCATGTCTTGTCTCCACCTTTTGTTTGTAACAACTTCATCAAAGTTCATTGGTTCACTGTCAACAAAGAGACAATATAAAAATCAAAATTTGTAACTTCTTTTGTGTCCTCATAGAGCTCTTGAATACTCCTTGTCTTTTGCGGCTATTCATTTGAACTTTCTTGAGAAGAGGGAGATGCAACATTGGTTAGAGAAGGAGGTGGAGTTATATCCTGCACAGGTTTCACGGTCTCTAGTTCTTCTTCATCACCAAAGTATGGAAGAAAATCAAATGAATTTTCTTCCCGAGCTTCCCGGTTCCATGCCAATTCTTCAATAAATTCAACATCACGACACCACCACCTTTCTGCTACTTGGGTTGTATAGCTTGTAGCCTTTTGAACTCGTATCATAGCCAAAAAAATACATGCTTGACACTTCGATTGTCAAGCTTCGCTCTCCCTTGATGTGGAAAATGAGCATAGGCTATGCTCCCAAAGATTCTCAAGTGCTTGACACTTGGCTTTCTTTCACTTCATGCTTCTTGAGGGGTTTGTTCTCTAACATTCCTTGTTGGAGACCTATTGTTCAAATAAACTACACAAGAAACAGCTTCGGCCCAAAATTCCTTGGATATACTTTTTGCTTTCAACATACATCTAGCCATATTAAGAATCGTTCGATTCTTTCTCTCTGTAACTCGATTTTGTTGGGGTGAATAAAGTACCGTTAGAGGGCGATGAATTCCATGAGAATTACAAAAGTCATTAAATTCTTTTGAAGTGAATTCGCCTCCTCTATCGGACCTTAAAACATTTATTTCATAGCCACTTTTGTTTCCACAAGTACTTTAAAATATTTAAAAGCAGCAAAAGCTTCAGATTTTTGGTTCAAGAAATAAACCCAAGTTTTTCTACTAAACTCATCAATGAAAAGCATAAAGTATTTACTTTTACCAAAGGAAGGTGGATTGATTGGTCCACACACATCAGTGTGAACAATCTGGATCAGCTTGGTTGATCTTGGCATGGTCTCCTTTGGAAAACTCCCCCTTGCATATTTTTCAAGAAGACAAGCTTCACACAATTGATTGGGTTGGTTGATTGATGGTATCTCATGAACCATTTTCTTTTCTCCCATTGATTTGAGCGTTTCAAAATTCAAGTGCCCAAATCATATGTGCCAACACCATGATTCATCTTGAACATTAGCCTTCAAACACTTTGCATCAATTGTTTTAAGATTCAGAAAAAATAATCTATTCTTTGCCATATGCACTTTAGCAATTAGAATTCCACTTGAATCTCTAAGCCAAAATGCATATTTTTCATGTGGATCTTATATTCTTTTTAAAGAAGTTGGCCAAAACTCAAAATATTACTTTTTGATTTCGTCACATAATAAACATCTTGAATTAACTTGTGGCCACAATTTTAACAGGAGATTAGAATCCTACCTATCCCTTTGATTTGAATCTTTGAGGTATCTCCAAAAGACACATTATCTCTCACCGACTTATTGATCTCCACAAACTTGTCTTTGTATCCACACATATGATTGCTTGCTCCATTGTCCAAATACCACGAGCTACAATCATCATTGTCTTCTTCCTTGAGTGCCAGCAACAACGTTGACTCATCCTCTGCTTTCTTGTCATCAACAATGTTAGCTTTTTATTCAACATTACTACGACATTCCCAAGAGTAATGGCCAAATTTATGACAATTATAACACTCAATTTTGAATTTGTCATACTTTTGTACATTATTTTTTTGGTAATAGCCACGTCCTCTTCCTCCTCTTTGTCCACGACCACGACCTCTGAATGTTTGGTGGATTTTATCTTCATTATTGAAGTTGTTACCATTACTTCTTCCTCTTCCATGAACGCCACGGGCTCGTCCTCGTCCCCGTCCATTCCCTCTATAGCTTTTTTCACCTTCATAATCCTTAAAGGATGCTTGAGTTTTAAGAAGTTGCTCCAATGACACTTCTTGTCTCCTCTTGATCTTTTCTTCAGGGCCCTACAAAGAACCATCCAATTTTTCTACCATCATAGAGTCTAAATCTTTAGACTACTCAATAGCACACACCACAAAATCAAGGTGTTAAAGTGCAAAGGATCTTTTCTATCACACGGACATCTTCTATGTTCTCCTCGTATCTTCTTAATTGATTTACAACAGTCATCACTTTTTAACAATAATCTGAAATGCATTCGGATTCTTTCATTTTTAAAACTTCAAAATCAGCCCTTAGAGTTTGAAGTTTTACCTTCCTCACCTTGTCAACTCCTTGAAGAGAATTTTTTAAAATCTCCCAAACTTCCTTTGATGTGGTAGCATCTGCCACCTTCTCAAACATGGCATCATCCAAACATTGGTGAATGAGCGTGAGGGCTTGTTGATCCTTGTCTTTGCCAAGACATCTTTTTCATTTTGAGACAGAGCTTCCTCATTATCAGGTTTTGCATACCCTCTATCTACGATTTCCTACACATCCTGGGAGCCAAGAATGACTTTCATATGTAGACACTATTTTCTCATAATTTTCTTTTGTGAGACGGGAGTACTAAAAGACAACGGACTATTATTCGACATGGCTTTGATACCACGTTGGGAAAAATAATATCCCGCCGAGGAATAATATCCACGATAAATAATAATGACACAAGAGAATAACAATGACACCAAATCTTTTAACAGGGTAAAATATGATACCCGAGATGAGCAATATAATACCACTAAAATATTACAACTTTGTAATATCAAAAGACTATTACGACTCAAAAGAAATAATACTCTTTGTTTTAAATATCTCACCACAATATTACTCCCACTCTATTTTCTCACACACTATAAAGATTACTCTCACAACTCTAATACTCCTCTCTTATTTTTGGTGTATTTGAGATGAAACTGAATGACTCTATTTACAAGGGAAGGATTCGTCCAATTCAGGCCATCAAATTTGACTTTTACAATTGCAAAATGCAAATTGCTTACAACGTATTTCAAGGAAGTCAGGCCCCCACCTTGGCAACTTTTTCCAGCCGCCCAACTTGCAACCTTTTTCCATCTTTTCTTTATTTCCTTTTAGATGGGTCCCACACAACTTACCTCAAATACCTTAGTATCGTGTCCCGAGTAACTCGTAGTGCAGAGACAAAAAGAGAATTTGTACACAATACAAACATTACTACTGAATGAACCAGGATACATGTGCAGTCCAGTCTTAGTTTCATTTACCTTTAGAGCCTTCAAGATATTTCCTGCCGAGCAGCGACAATAAAGGATGGTATTGTACAGCACCTCGTTTGGAAGAAGCCCCTTGTTTGATATCTTTTTCAACAAACACTCAGCTTCGTCATATTTTTCAAGTTTCAGCAGACTATTAATAAGCATCATGTACATGACAATGCTTCGTGTTATACCATTTAATCTTATTGCTTCCTTTAAAATGAATACCATATTGGCGCAAAGCCCATGAATGAGGGTATTATAAGAGATTGTAGTTGCTCTTACTCTCAGGTACTGTTTAGTTTCTACATGAAGGCCACTGGAAAGCGTGCGCTGCTATGCTTGAATCCTTATTGACCTTCTTCGCACAAAGCTTATCGATCAACTTCCTCCACCACATACCTGATAGCAACACGTTCTCCAATATGTCGAATGAATAAGGATGTTTGGCTAACTCGCTGTTCATCATTAGCACTAGGATGTGTCTGCTCTATTTCTTTCACATTTGGAAAACAACTATCCAAGTCTTGTGCAAACACAAAATGAACATAATATCCAACAACCCTACAGAAAATATGTGGGGAAGTAACTATTTGCTTGAAGGTTGCCACATAATTTGCATGTAGAACAACAAAACTTTCATATAGGAGTAGTGGATGTTCTTCCCCTTTAATTTCCTTGAGTTCGACTCTCAATGAAAGCACCAATGTAACAAATAGGAAAACTCCCCACTTTATTAATAAGAACTGGAACACTTTTGGCCAATGTCATTTATTAACTGCACAAGCTTAGGGACTTTGTTCCAGAGGACGTATATAGTCCAATACATTGGTAATATAGAGCTAGGAAGTCAGAACTATTCATCTGGAATCCAACTAAAAATGGACATTTCTCCAACTAATCTGCAATGCAATTAATCTTATTATGGCATTTGCTTGCCCTGTACAGTAACAACAGTATTATAGTGAAGCAGAAGCAAGACCAGCTTTAATAGGCATTTGACTGGTGTGTCAACAATGGTCAAAACAATATAATAGTACTAGAATCAGACTCTCTGATGGTCACCAACATGGCTAAAAACCAGACCACTGATCATTTTTTGCAGGAGGAAAATCTTAATTAAAACAAGAAAGAAACTACACAATACATTGACGTTTAACTAAAATCATAATCCATTAGTAGTTGGTGCCAACGAAATTTGAAACACGCAAAATACGTCAAAATTTTCAAAAATGACAAGTACAGAAACACAACTTATATTAATTCTACTACTACAATAAATAGACAACTTAAAAACATGCTACGCTAAGAAGACTAAAATAACCAAAAGAATAAAAACTTAGACAAAGGGAGATAAAAAAGCTTAATTTGTACAACGATTATATGATCAGGAGGAGGAATGTGGGACTAAAATCAGTGATGAATTTTCATGCAAAATGGAGCTTTGACATCAGCTAGAGCAAGAACAGATGCTGGAATTCCCCACAAGGATTCACCACATATGCGACCAGAAGCCATTGCAGGTCCAAAATCTTTAGCTAGCTGCTTGTTCACCATTTCCCAAATGAATAGAATCAATGACCCTATACACATGTCAATGGCAAAGTACCCTCCAAGGTAAAATGGTATAGCCATGCACATTGGACTTGGGACAAACCGATAAATCCTATACTTGGTCTCGAATTTTTTCAGCAGCTGAGTCAGTATATTGATCACAATAGCAGCCACAAAGAACCAAATAGAGAGCCTGAGGCAATGCTTGGGAAGACTTCCAAAACCTTCCACGCCAAGTAGCGCGATTCCATGATATATCAATGCATATGATGCAGGGTATGAACCTTCTGGATCACCCAATTTATAGGCACTGTGGAAATCCAGAAGACTAGTGGTGTTATCACACAGCCCATGGCAGTTCCAATGACTTGGCTAAAGAACATGGAACGCGGCGATGTAAGCGTTAAGTAACCAGTCTTGAAATCTCCCATCAAGGCAGCAGTTGTGTCGAGTATGCTCATCACCAATCCACATGAAGCAGGGCCAGAAATCACTCCACCGTTTTGCAAACCAACCCAATAACTAAATATAAGGATTGCAATTTTTCCGTAATTTGAGGCCAAGGACCAATCAGTGAGGCCACTTCCATAAGAATTGCAGAAGGCCAAAACTGGAGCAATTACATAGGCAACCAGAATGTGATACCATTTCAGTGAGTGGAAGATAATTGGCACCACAATGATAGATATGACTGCAATACCAACGTATCCGCCAATGGCTTCCCAGATGGGGATCTGGTCTTTCAAGAAGTACTCGTTTTGTCTCTTCGTGTCATGGTCTTCTGAGGACTCTTCACCTGAATAATCTTCCTCTCCTGATAATTTCCTCTTTTTGAAATTTAAGGCTGTGACCACAAACATGTAAACAAAATGGAATAGACCATCTCCAAGCATCATGGAAATTGCAATAAATACCCTATATCCTTGGATACCATGAAGACTTGACGCAGATAAGTGGTCAGAGTACCACTCGCCTTTCTTTGGCTCAATCATTGGCCACATAATAGCCCATGATATAATGGCACCAATTAGCAACGAAACATTAACCATGTACGGGCAGAGCATACCAACTCCAACATATGTTGAGGAGAAATCAAAATAGAACCTCTTGGCATAGGCTTTGAAACCAAATGTAGGCAAGCTACCAAATCCGCAGCCATCTTCACGTGCAAATATCCACTGAACAGCCCCAAATATAAAGCTGAAGCCAAAGGATTTGAACAAGGAACCAACTTGTTTCTTGGCCAGCTTTGCTCCTTTAGGAGTGTGGAAACAGTTGATAAGGTATGCAGTTGCAGTTCCACTCGGATATGTCAACTTGTACTTGATAATCATCAACTTTCTTAGTGCCACAATTGAGAAGAGACAAGCAAAGCTGACAACAAGAAAGAAAGGTGTTAGGATCGGGAACCCGGGTAGTGCGGAATTTAGCCAAACAACGGTATAATGACAATAACAAAGACAATGGAAGTTGATAATAACGACAATTAAAGAATATAAAGAAGACACAAATTTAACGTGGTTCGGTCAAGGTGACCTACGTCCACAAGCGGAGAGGAGCAATTTCATTATACCAATAAGAGTACAAAAAAAGAGTACAAAATTAGAGTAAATACTCTAATTAATCCCAAATACCCCAAGAGAATAACCTCACAAGATCACTCTAAAGAAAGGGTTCACACAAGTGTTTCCCAACACTCACTCTCTTACAAAATACTCTATAATAAAATAAAGGAGGAGAAAGAAAGACAAGAGTGAAAATCTCTTGAATTGGTGTGCTTACAAATGAGGAGAAACTCATCTATTTATAGCAAGAAATCATTGGCCTAATAATGGATATTATGTCATGGCAAATGTCATGATCCACAAATTTGTTATAATGGATATTATGTCATGGCAAATGTCATGAACCACAAATTTGTTATAATGGATATTATGTCATGACAAATGTTATGAAAATTTGGCCATATTACAAATCTCCACATTGGCCTAATTTCAGCTTATATTTGCTCCATCATCTCCGCAAAAATCCCAATGGGCAAAATAATTCTTCATAAATGCCAATCAAGTTCAGGCAAAGCTTGAACTTGGACACTGGAAGAGGTTTTGTGAACATGTCAACACGATTGTCTCTAGTGTTGATCTTCTGAACAAAGACTTTTCTTTCGGCAATGGTTTCTCGGATGAAATGATACTTTATATTAATGTGCTCCGTCCTCTCATGATACATTTGATCTTTAGTCAAGTGAATGGCACTTTGACTATCACAGAAAATGGTAATACCACTTTGGTATAAACTGAGTTCCGTAAATAGACCCTTCAACCATAAAGCTTCTTTGATCGCCTCGGTCACTACCATATATTTTGCTTCGGTAGTAGATAAAGCTACTACATGTTGTAATGTAGCTTTCCAACTAATAGCGCAACCACCGATGCAAAATACATAGCCTGTCAGTGATCTTCTTTTATCAAGATCACCTGCATAATCTGAGTCTGCAAAACCAACCAAAGTGTTAGTATTTCTTCCAAACTCCAAACATGTGTATGAAGTACCTCGCAAGTATCTGAGAATCCATTTCACAGCATGCCAATGTGCTTTACCAGGGCAAGCCATATACCGGCTTACCAAGCTCACTGCTTGTGAAATGTCTGGACGTGTACAAACCATTGCATACATAATACTGCCGACTGTACTGAAATAAGGAACATGTACTATGTACCTCTCTTCTTCCTCTGACTGTGGGGACTGAGCAGCTGATAACTTAAAATGAGCAGCAAGAGGGGTACTAACAGGTTTAGCATCTTTTATGCCAAACCTCTCCAAGACTTTTTCCAAGTACTTCTTCTGGGTCAGGAATAGCTTGTTGGCTTTTCGATCTCTTTTGATCTCCATGCCAAGGATTTTCTTAGCTACTCCCAAATCTTTCATCTCAAATTCACTTTTCAACTGACTTTTCAAATTGTGAATTTCTGTTAAATCCTTAGCAGCAATGAGCATGTCATCAACATATAATAATAGGTATACAAACGAACCATCATTTAACTTCCGGAAGTAAACACAACTATCATACATGCTCCTCGAATAACCATGACCCAACATAAGGGAATCAAACCTTTTATACCATTGTCTTGGAGACTTCTTTAATCCGTACAAGGATTTCTTCAACAAGCAAACATGATCTTCTTTTCCTTAAATTTCAAATCCTTCGGGTTGATGGATGTATATTTGTTCCTCAAGTTCGCCATGTAAGAAAGCTGTCTTAATATCAAGTTATTCTAATTCCAAATCATACATGGCAACGAAGACAAGCAAGACACGAATAGAGTTATGTTTAACAACAGGTGAGAAAATATCATTAAAATCAACTCCTTGTACCTGACTATAGCCCTTTGCAACTAATCGTGTCTTATACCTCACATCTTCAACCCCTGGAATGCCATCCTTTTTCTTGAAGACCCATTTGCAACCAACAATTCTTTTTCCTAATGGCGACTTCACAAGAGACCAAGTACCATTTTTGTGGAGAGACTCAATTTCTTCATTCATTGTAATCAGCCACTTGGCTGAGTCAGCACCAGAAACTGCTTCTGAATATTTTGATGGTTCTCTAATTTCTTCAGTTTTCTGTGCAACTGAAAATACAAATGCAACACAATCTCCAAAACTTAATGGTTGTTTACCTTCTATTCTTGGTCTATGTTTGGCTATAGAATACTCCTCTTCTTCTGGTTCAACTTCAGGAGTCTCAACTTTAGGAATTTCAGCTTCTGTCTCAACTTCAGGAGTTTCAACTGTATTTTGCTCCAAAGTTGATGAGCTTGGCTCAGAAGGAATGCCAATCTCAATCTCCACCTGGTTCTGTGTACACTTTCCTTTATCTATATCACAAGAACTAGAAGACTCTTTTCTAGAATGTAACATAGAGGATTCATCAAAGGTTACATATCTGCTAATTATAAATTTTGGTGCCATGGGATCAGGATACCATAGTCGGTATCCTTTCACCCCAGATGCATACCCAAGGAAAATGCACTTTTTAGCCCTTGGCTCTAATTTTCTATCATTTACATGCATGTATGCATGGCAACCAAATATCTTTAAATCAGAATAATTAGCAGGAGTACCTGACCACACTTCCTCTGGAGTCTTAAAGTTCAAAGGTGCAGAAGGAGCTCGGTTGACAATATAACAAGCTGTAGAGATAGCTTCTGCCCAAAAGGCGTTTGTCAACCCAGCATTTGAAATCATGCAACGAGCCCTTTCCAAAAGAGTTCTATTCATCCTTTCTGCCATACCATTTTGCTGAGGTGTCATTCTCACAGTACGATGTCAAGCAATTCCTTCATTCTTGCAAAATTCATTGAATTCATCATTACAAAATTCCAAGCCATTATCTGTTCTAAGCCGCTTAACATGTTTTCTTGTTTACTTCTCAATCAAAATTTTCCATTGTTTGAAATTTAAGAAAACATCACTTTTATTTTTCAAGAAATAAACCCAAACTTTTCTTGAATAATCATCAATGAAAGTTAACATATACCTAGCACCACCTTTTGATGGGGTACGTGAAGGACCCCAAAGATCTGAATGAGTGTAATTCAAAGTACCTTTTGTTCTATGAATCGCTGGAGATTTGAAGCTGACTCTTTTCTACTTCCCGAACATACAATGTTCACAGAACTCCATATTTTCGGTACTTTGGCCACATAAGAGACCTCTTTTGCTGAGGATGGAAAGATCTTTTTTCACTCATATGCCCCAATCG
This sequence comes from Nicotiana tabacum, assembly GCF_000715075.1. Classification (NCBI taxonomy): domain Eukaryota; kingdom Viridiplantae; phylum Streptophyta; class Magnoliopsida; order Solanales; family Solanaceae; genus Nicotiana; species Nicotiana tabacum. Next base: position 84,129,855 of record NC_134088.1, on the reverse strand, counting down.
CATATGCCACAATTTGGTGATGTCAGAATTTGATTTATCTGATATTGAAACTGCAGCAGCACCTGTAACAGTAGATCCCAAAAGAGTATACAACGTACCAGATCTGCGTGCTTTCATGATCACAAGAGCACCATGAAAAATTTTCAGAACTCCATATTCACCTGTGTACTTGCACCCAAGAGATTCTAGAGTGCCCAAAGAGATGAAGTTTTTCTTCAAGTTAGGAACATGTCTAACATCGGTGAGAGTTCTCACCACACCATCGTGCATTTTGATTCGGACTGTACCTTTTTCAATAATTTTGCAGGCAGTATTGTTGCCCATCAAGACAATTCCACCTTCACTAGATTCATATGTGGTAAATAAATCCTGACTGGGACACATGTGATAAGAACAACCCAAATCTAAAATCCACTCATTGTTAGATTTGAAACTATTATTAGTTGCTAAAAAAATAGTTCCCTTAGTCTCATCAGCAGTTACACTTGCTTCGGCAGTACCATATTTTTGTGTTCATTTTTCTTTTCTGTATGCTTTTCTTTGTTTTTCAATTTAAAGCATTCAGAAATAATATGGCATTTCTTATGACAATATTTGCACATGACATTTATGTATCTGGATTTTGACCTTGATTTAGGTTTCTCACTACTTGAATCTTTCTTATTGGATCTACCTCTTATGAATAAGCATTCCCCTTGGTTCCCGCTAGTTTTCCCAGTAATATCTCTATCTATTTGTTCTTTTGATTTCAAAATAGATTTGATATCTTTATAAGAGATATTATCCTTTCCATAAAGCATAGTATCTCTTATATGTTTAAACGACATGGGTAAGGAAACAAGCAATAACACAACTTGATCCTCATCTTTGATTTCAGCATCTATGTTACTTAAATCGATAAGAAGAGAAACAAAAGTATCAAGATGAGTAAGTATAGAGGTACCTTCAGCCATACGAAATGTGTAGAGTTTTTGCTTTAGGTAAAGCCTGTTTTCTACTGTTCTTTTCATATATAGGTTTTAAGCTTTTCCCATATGCCTTTGGCTGAGCTTTCTGCTGCAACTTCACGCAAAACTTCATTTGAAAGATTTAAAATAATACCTGCTTTTGCCTTTTTGTCTATGACGACAAACTCCTCGTCCGTCATTTTATCCGGCATCTTCTCCTTTCCTTGTAGTGCCAAATCTAAGCCATCCTAAATTAGGATAGCTTCCATCTTTAATTGCCACATTCCGAAGTTTGCACTTCAGTCAAATTTCTCAACATAAGACTTTGTTAGAATTATTTTGGCTATTTAAACTAACCCGGTTAGATCTGGCTTTGATACCAATTTGTTAGGATCGGGAACTCGGGTAGTGTGGAATTTAGCCAAATAACGGTATAATGACAATAACAAAGACAATGAAAGTTGATAATAACGGCAATTAAAGAATATAAAGAAGACATAAATTTAACGTGGTTCGGTCAAGGTGACCTATGTCCACAAGCGGAGAGGAGAAATTTTACTATACCAACAAAACTATACCAACAAGAGTACAAAATTAGAGTAAATACTCTAATTAATCCCAAATACCCCAAGAGAATAACCTCACAAGATCACTCCAAAGAAAGGGTTCACACAAGTGTTTCCCAACACTCACTCTCTTACAAAATACTCTATAATGAAATAAAGGAGGAGAAAGAAAGATAAGAGTGAAAAGCTCTTGAGTTGGTGTGCTTATAAATGAGGAGAAACTACTCTATTTATAGCAAGAAATCATTGGCCTAATAATGGATATTATGTCATGACAAATGTCATGAACCACAAATTTGTTATAATGGATATTATGTCATGGCAAATGTCATGAACCACAAATTTGTTATAATGGATATTATGTCATGGCAAATGTCATGAACCACAAATTTGTTATAATGGATATTATGTCATGGCAAATGTCATGAAAATTTGGGCATATTACAAAAGGGAAGCATCCAACTAATATCAAGCTTCTTAGTATTATTTGGGGTATTTCCTGCATCAGCCTGAGCTGCTATGAATGGACTCATTCCCAACATATAACTTGCTGTTCCGCTGCTAAAAGCAATGCCTTGTAAAAGGCTGCTTCAATTTTCCAAACTTCTCAATAACAGCCGTCCATGACCTAATCATGGCGAGCCCCAAGATCCCCGCGGCCACGTTAACACCAGTCGTCAGATTCAGTTTGCAAACAATGAAGTTGAACACAACGCTCAGTCGAAGACGACCATTTGGGTTCTGGGTCCGATTTTAAAAGGGATATCGACCGAGAACCAAGGTCAAACAAGGATCGATACCGGCCGTATAACGGAGATCGTTGGGGTAGCGAACCTTCATGGAACCCCGTACAGGGCGAAAAGATAAATGATCGAGGCCAAGGGTCTCGGGGGATGATGAACAGGAATGGATTCGACAGGCATACCGAACCTAAGGAAGCACCTCGGTTATCGGAGTATAACTTCAACATTGATACATCTGCTATCGTATTGGCTATCGGACGCATCAAAGATACTAAATAGCTTTGACCTATGCAGACCGATCCTGCCCAGAGGAATCCCAATCAAATGTGCGAATATCATGGCACTCATCAACACAGAATAGAAGATTATAGGAAACTAAGAGAGGAGGTAGCTCGGTTATTTAACAAAGGGCACCTTCGAGAATTTTTAAGTGACAAGGCCAAAAAACATTTCAAAAACAGGAATTTCAATAGACAAAACGAACAAGAAGAGCCACAACACATTATCCACATGATCATTGGTGGGATCGATACCCCCCAGGGTTCGGTGTTTAAACGCACTAAGATGACGGTTGTAAGAGAAAAGTGATCCCGGAATCAGGATTACAACCTTGAAGGAACCTTGTCCTTTAATAACGAAGACGCGAAAGGAATCATGCAACCACATAACAATGCACTGGTAATGTATGTACTTATGAATAAAATCTAAGTTAAACGTGTGATAATTGATCCAGGTAGTTCGTCCAACATCATTCAATTGAGGATCATAGAACAACTCAGTCTACAGAACCAGATCGTGCCCGCAACCTTGGTACTAAAAGTATTCAATATGGCATGTGAAACTACTAAGGGCGAAATAATCTTGCCAGTTAATGTGGCCGGAACCATCCAAGAAACAATGTTCCACGTGATCGAAGGCGATATGGGATACAACGCCCTGTTCGGAAGGCCGTGGATCCACAATATGAGGGTTGTACCCTGAACCCTCCACCAGGTTTTGAAGTTCCCAACATATGAGGGAATCAAAACGGTCTACGGGGAGCAACCGGTCGCAAAAGAAATGTTTTCCATCGATGAAGTGATTCCGATGTCATCATTATCATCAGCAAAAGGATCAGATTCGAAGGAGGAACGAAATACCAAATAGCAATTACAAACGTCAGCTTCGACCCAATTAGAGAATCAGAAGACTGACGAAAATGATGAACATAGGATCCCTCGATCTTTCATGGTTCCCGATGATTCCGACGCCACCCAATCAACAATCGAAGAACTGGAGAAAGTCATGCTAATCGAACATCTGCCGGAATGAAAGGTATATCTGGGCACGGGGTTAAATCCCAAGCTCAGGAGAAAGCTTATTCAATTTCTTATAGCTAACATAGACTATTTCGCTTGATCCCATATTGACATGATAGGAATCCCACCGGGAATCACCACTCATAAGCTAAGCTTAGACTCAAAGTGCCACCCGGTAAAACAAAAAAGAAGGCCCCAGTCCGAGGTCAAACATGCCTTCATCAAAGACGAGGTAACCAAACTTCTTAAAATAGGGTCCATTCGGGAAGTAAGATATCCCGAATGGCTAGCAAATATGGCGGTAGTCCCGAAAAAGGGGAAAAAACTTAGAATGTGTATAGATTATAAAGACCTGAATAAAGCATGCCCTATAGATTCTTTTTCTTAGCCTAATATCGATCGCATGATCGATGCCACGGCCATCCATGAGACTCTCAGTTTTCTCGATGCCTATTCGGGGTACAACCAAATATAGATGAACCCGGAGGATCAGGAAAAGACCTCGTTTATCACTAAGTACGGGACTTATTGTTATAATGTAATGCCATTCGGTCTAAATAATGTTGGTGCAACTTATCAACGCCTAGTAAACCGAATGTTCGAAAAACAAATAGGAAAATCAATGGAGGTTTATATTGATGACATGTTAGTTAAATCCCTGCGAGCAGAGGACCCCTTAAAGCATTTGCAAGAAACTTTCGACATACTAAGGGAATACAACATGAAGCGTAATCCCGAAAAATGTGCATTCGGGGTTAGCTCAGGCAAGTTTCTCGGTTTCATGGTGTCCAATCGAGGAATCGAGATTAACCCCGGGAAAATCAAAGCAATCGAAGACATTAGAGTGGTAGATAATGTAAAGGCCGTACAAAGGCTGATGGGACAGATAGCCACTCCGGGACGATTCATTTCGAGATCCTCGGATATGAGTTACCGGTTTTTCTCTCTGCTTAAAAAGAAAAGCAATTTTACATGGACTCCGGAATGTCAGCAGGCTTTGGAAGAGCTAAAACGGTATTTATCGAGCCCTCCGTTGCTTCATACCCCGAAGGCAGACGAACAACTTTATTTGTATCTAGTTGTCTCGGAAATAGCGGTAATTGGAGTCCTAATTAGAGAAGAACGAGGTACGCAATTCCCTATTTATTATGTCAGTCGAACTTTAGGTGAGGCCGAAACTAGCTATCCATACTTAGAAAAATTAGCGCTTGCTTTAATAAGCGCCTCTCGGAAACTAAAACCATATTTCCAGTGCCATCCGATATATGTTGTAACAACTTATCCTCTATGAAACATTTTACACAAACCTAAGCTTTCAGGTCGATTGGCCAAATGGGCCATAGATATCTGTGGGTACGACTTCGAGTATCGACCTCGAACCGCTATCAAATCTCAAATCTTAGCGGACTTCGTGGCTGACTTTACGCCGGCCTTCGTACTCAAGATTGAAAAATAATTACTAATAAAATCGGGTACCTCTTCGGGAGTCTGGACCCTCTTTACGGACGGCGCCTCGAACACAAGTGGGTCCAGACTGGGCATCGTACTGAAATCGCCCACAGGTAATGTAGTTAGACAGTCTATTAAAACTACAAAATTGACTAACAATGAGGCCGAGTATGAGGCCGTGATTGCAGGTCTCAAACTAGCCAGAAGTTTGGGAGCCGAGGTTGTGGAGGCTAAATGTGATTCCCACCTCGTGGTAAATCAAGTTAATGGGACTTTTGAAGTTCGAGAAGATCAAATGCAGAGGTACTTGGATAAATTACAAGTGACTCTACTCGAGGACTATCGTGCAACTCATAAAATCGGTAATCGAAGAAGGTCATGTCGAGATAAACTCCACAAGTCTAACCTGGCATTGGAGAAATAAATATATAGAATACTTCATGAATGGAAAACTTCCATCAGATCCAAAGGAATTGAGATCTCTACGCACAAAAGCTGCACGGTTCACCTTTTCCAATGATGGAACACTGTTTAGAAGGACGTTCGATGGTTCACTAGCAATATGTTTGGGACTAGGAGAGATTCACGAGGGAACTTGTGGCAATCATTCCGATGCCGATTTATTAGTCCCCAAAATAATCAGAGCAGGATATTATTGGATCAATATGGATAAAGATGCAAGGGAGTTCGTTCGAAAATGCGACAAATGTCAAAGACATGCACCCATGATTTATCAACCTGGGGAACTTCTCCACTCAGTCCTAGCTCCTTGGCCTTTTATGAAACGGGGAATAGATATCGCTGGCCCCCTCCCATGGGCCCCGGGTAAGGCTCAGTTTATTTTGTTTATGACTGATTATTTCTTTAAATGGGTTGAAGCACAGGCTTTCGAAAAAGTCAGAGAAAAGGAGGTGATAGACTTCATTTGGGACCACATCATATTTCGGTTCGGGATGCCATCCGAGATTGTATGTGACAATGGAAAGCAATTCATCGGAAGCAAAGTATCTAAATTTCTCAAAGATCACAAAATCAAAAGGATCCTATCAACACCTTATCATCCCAATGGGAACGGAAAAGGCAGGAATCGACCAACAAAACCATCATCCAAAAGCTTAAGAAAAGATTAACCAATGCTAAAGGAAAATGGAGACAAATACTACCCGAAGTCCTATGGGCATACCGTAAAATATTGAAATCGAGTACCGGAGCGACACCATTCTCATTGGTTTATGGAACCGAAGCCCTTATCCCGGTTGAGGTAGGAGAATCTAGCATCAGGTTTCGATATGCAACAAATGAGTCGAATAACGAAATGATGAACACAAGACTTGAATTATTGGACGAAAAACGAGAAGTGACCCTCGTACGATTAGCCGCTCAAATACAACGGATCGAAAGGTATTATAATCGAAGAACCAATCTTTAATATTTTAAAATCGGGGACTTAGTGCTAAGGAAAGATACCCTCATCACCCGAAATCCAAATGAAGGAAAACTGGGTCCTAACTGGGAAGGACCGTATCAGTATCTCAAAATCGTCGATAAAGTATCCTACAAGCTCGGTATGATAAACAACAAACAACTACCAAGCAATTGGAATGTGTCGCACCTAAAGCGATACTACTGCTAAGGTACGACCCTTCCATGTTCATTTATATTTCAAAACTACCCCTTGCTGGAGTTCGACCAGGAACTGGGATGGATTAGTCAACCCGAAGCCTTCAGGCCCGAAAGCACGCGTTGCACTCTTTTTTCCTTAGACCAGTTTTATCCAAAATGGGGTTTTCGGCAAGGTTTTTAATGAGGCAACCATTGATCATGCTAACTTAGAACAATTTGACAGTATCCAAGGCCTCTTTACAATCGACCTCGAATACTAGGGGGCATTATCGTCGAATATATCAAGTTATATCAAGTTCAATCATAAAGTTTGATCATCAAGTTCGATGCAAAAAAGTTACTTCATGACAACAGGGTTTTGATAGGAAAAATTGTAAGAGCCAAGTGGTCAAAAGGAACCATGCTCGTATAGTTAGCTCGATCCCTGGTACAAAAACATGAACACATTATAATGACAGAAAATTCTCCTTTACCGATATCTCATATCTCATAATCCATCCCCTATTTCGTGATCTATTATGCAAACAGGCTCAAGGACCAACCATTACCCTATAAATTGGGGACTGCCAAACCGAAAAATCAATAAATCCTACAGGCTACATCACTTCGACTTCGAGCAATCACTCACTCGACCATAAAGCCTACGGGCTACATTACTTAAAGTTCGAGCAATCACTCACTCGACCATAAAGCCTACGGGCTACATCAATTCGAGTTCAAGCAATCACTTACTCGACTACTAAGCCTACGGGCTACATTACTTCGAGTTTGAGCAAACACTCACTCGATTATTAAGCCTAAGGGCTACTCTTACTTCAAGTTCAAGCAAGCACTCACTCGACTACTAAGCCTACGGGCTACATTACTTCGAGTTCGAGCAATCGCTCACTCGACTATTAAGCCTACGGGATACTCTTACTTCGAGTATGAGCAAGCTCTCACTCATAAAGCCTATGGGCTACATCACTTCGAGTTCTAGCAATCACTCACTCGACTATTAAGCCTAAGGGCTACTCTTACTTCGAGTTCGAGCAAGCTCTCACTAATAAACCCTACGGGATACATCACTTCGAGTTCGAGAAATCACTCGCTCGACTACTAAATCTATGGGCTACATTACTTCGAGTTCGAGCAAACACTCACTCGACTATTAAGCCTAAGGGTTACTCTTACTTCGAGTTCGAGCAAGCACTCACTCGACTATTAAGCCTACGGGCTATATTTCTTCGAGTTCAAGCAATCACTCACTCGATTATTAAGCCTACGGGCTACTCTTACTTCGAGTTCGAGCAAGCTCTCACTCATAAAGCCTACTGGCTACATCACTTCGAGTTCAAGCAATCACTCACTCGACTATTAAGCCTAAGGGCTACTCTTACTTCGAGTTCGAGCAAGCTCTCACTCATAAAGCCTACGGGCTACATCACTTCGCGTTCAAGCAATTACTCACTCGACTATTAAGCCTAAGGGCTACTCTTACTTCGAGTTCGAGCAAGCACTCACTCAACTACTAAGCCTACAGGCTACATTACTTCGAGTTCGAGAAAGCACTCACTCGACTACTAAGCCTACGGGCAACATTATTTCGAGTTCGAGCAAACACTCACTCGACTATTAAGCCTAAGGGCTACTCTTACTTCGAGTTCGAGCAAGATCTCACTCGACTATTAAACCTAAAGGCTACATCACTTCAAGATTCACTCACTCGACTACTAAGCCTAAGGGATACACTTGCTTCATGTTCGAGCAAACGTTCACTCAGTTATAAAGACTACAAGGTCCGACTTCGATCAAATTACCTAAGGCCTCAAACTTATGAAAACTTTTCACAAGGCATGAATGAAACAAAATCTTCACAAGGCAGAAAATGAAATAAAGACAAGTCGGGAAAGGAAAAGATCTTCACATATATGACTATTTACAAGGTCCGATCAAGACTCTACACAAAAAGATCAAAAATAAAAAAAACCCTAAGGTTCCTGATTATCTCCGGGAATAGTCTCATCTCCATCGAGCTCCTCCCTACTCTCAGACCCTCTCTTGCTCTCGTCATCATCATCATCATCGGAAGCCATGGCTCTAGCATCGGCTTCAAGTCTTTAGCCTTTTTTATCTCTTCAGTAAGATCAAAACCTCGAGCATGGATTTCCTCGAGGGTTTCCCTACGAGATTGGCATTTGGCAAGTTTAACAACCCAATATGCTCGATTTTGAACGGTCTTGGCTGCCTCTCTCGCTTGTACTTGAGCGGCTTCGGCATTGGCCCGATAGACGACCACGAATGCATCCACCTCGGCCTTTACTTTTTCAGCTTCAAATTTGGCCTTGGCAAGTTCAGAAGCCAACCGAGCCTCGAGCTCCTCTATTTTTCTTGCTTGAACCGAGCTCCTCTCCTTCATGACTTGAAGTTAACTTTCGGCTGATGGTAATTGGGCTCGAGCAGCCTTTTTATATGTAGCAAGGCGGTCCATACCTTCTTTCCACCCCAAGGTCTTCGCCTTTATTATATCGACCTCCTCACGAAGCTGCCCGATCATCTCGACCTTCTGCTGCAACTGTGAGATCAAAATATTAGCCTCCGATCCCGAATCGAACCTATGAGTTTTTAAGATTTTCATTACCTACTCGGTCAGATCGGTTTGATCTTGGTGAGCCTTGGTCAACTCAGCTCGGAGGTCCTTGATCTCCTCTTCTCTTTGCTCACAAAGAAGTCTGAGGGCATTTCTCTCCCCCGTGAGTGTTCGGAGGTTGGCCTCGTATTAACTCAGCTCAGCTCGGGACCGAGAACATGCTTCTCGATGAAGCGCTGAGGCCTTAGCAGATAGAAAAGAAGTTAGGAGAGGAAAACAAACACATATAATACCAACCAAGAGAGTTAAGGCTTACCCGATTCAGAGCTCGCTGCACTTCGTTAAGAAGGCCCGATGCCTCACCCAAGTCCTTCCTTGAGACTTCCAAATCGCTTAGGCCGGTAGCATCTTCGACCCCAGTAAAATAATCATAAAAGGCATCTTCCCTTTCGTGGCCTCCTTCGACAGAAAGGGTCTTCAATGCCCGAGCCTCTCAAATCATTTCCTCGGAAAATAAGGGGAGCAGTGGGGAGCCTCTGATTTCTATTGCCCCAAGTGAACCACTTGGGGCATTCTCTCCATCTCGAGGGGCCTCAAGACCAGCCCCCGCAGTCGTACCCACCATTGGATCATTATGGTGGGAGGTAGCCTCGATCCTCGATGACTCGGGGATTTCGACCAATTCTCTTCCCGAGATTCCCTTATCACAAAATAGAATCTTTGTGGCCTTCATAGATTCAATAGCCTTTGATGCCTCAGCACTTTTCTTCACTCGGGCCACCAGTATTGACCCGTCATTTTCTTTTTCCTCTTCGTCTTCATCCCCAGACGCCGAACTGACTCTTTGGCCAAAGGGATGGTGTTCTTCCTCGGCTTACGAGCCGTCTTTGTCTTACGTGTTGGATCCTCGGAGGTAGAGTCCCTCTTCCTTTTGTTATCTTTCGCCGATTTTGGAATCGGTGCCGAAGTCTCTTCCTCACCAGATGAGGGCCTCATGACCGCATCTTTGCCCACGCCTACACACGAGAGAATTATTGAAGTATAAGAAAGTCATTTCGTTCGAATCATCGAAGGCATGGGGAAGAGGCTTACCATGATTTTTAGCCTCCCATCGGCCCTTTGACAAGTCGCACCACAAGCGCTCGGCATATGTGAAGGTCGAAGCTAGGTCCCGTACCTAGCTCTTAAGGTTAGGAATAGCACCAGGCATCCAAGTAACTGCTACATCACAGAAAAGGATATCGGTAAGAAACAAAGAAGCAAAACAATAGGAGCTAACAGTAGAATTATACTTACGCTTCATGTTCAACTACTCGGGAAATAGCATCATCTCGGCCGGGATTAGGTCCGAAGTCTTCACTCGAATGAACCTGCCTATCCAGCTCCGGTCATTGTCCTCGTCTATGCTCGAGAACATCACTTTGGTAGCCTGGTACTGGAGTTTTATTAACCCACATCGATAGAGGCGGGGGCTGTACAACCTAATGAGGTGGTCGAGGGTGAAAGGCATCCCCTCGACTTTGTTCATGAAGAAGAAGATCAAAATAACGATTTGCCAAAAAGAAGGATGGATTTGGCCCAGGGTTACTCGGTATTGGTGGCAAAAATCGATGACAATAGGGTTGAGGAGGCCCAATGTGAAAGGGTAAGTATACACACTTAAAAACCCTTTCACATGGGTAGTGATATCTTCTTCGGGAGCACGGGATTATCACTTCTTTGTCCTCCCAAATGCAATCTTTCCTTAACTATTTAAGATGGCTCTCGGTTATCGAGCACATATACCTCGATACTGGCTCGCATCGACCGGGAACCGGTGAAGCTTTGTCGATCTTAAAATCAAAGGTAAGGACACCCCCCCTCCCCCCCTTGAAACACACTCCTCAGGTCGTGGCTCCACCGGTGTTTTGTCGTCGGCGGGCCATGAAGAAGAAGCTTTTTCTTTTTGAGGAATGGTTTTTGAAGTTTTCGCCATTGGGATTTGAAGATAGAAGGAGATGACGAAGGTTTGGTGTTTAAAAGAGAGATTTTGCAGTAAAAATCACAGATTTACAGATGAAGAACTCAGAAGACGCAAGAAAGAACTTAGAAGATTTGGAAATTGAAGATGTAAAAGTAAAAAATGATAAAAAGATGAGCTATTTATATGGTTGGCAATGACGGTTCAATGTCAGCAATGGCCGACCATCGTCTAACATGAATTTAATGCCTTGGTTATTGAACCGATGGGACATCTACCACGTACGTCATGGTCGGGCTCGATGCAAACGTCAGTGTATATCGAGTCATACCGCTTGAAAATCATGTCGTTTCTCACCACATTCTTACCGAGAAACGAGGGGACTATTTGTATACGGTCAAAATCGGTTTCGACCTTCGTATGATTAGTTAAGATTGGAACATAATGGATTGAAGGTCATCTTCATAATATCGGGTATGAGATCCGAAGCCTGGTTACCAAGCTCAAATTTCTGGGGCCAATCAAATATCAAACTCGAAGTCATTACCGAGCTCGAATTCAAATCGAACTATGATGCGAAGCGGCGTTATCGAGCTTTAGAGCCAGAGACCGACCAATACCGAGCCCAAGTCAATACCGGGCCCCGAGTCAATATCGGGCTCTAAATCTGGAAACCAACCAACACCAAGTCCGATCAAGATCAAGCCAAGGGACAGGAGCCATTACAGGCGCACTCAGGAGAGAGAATCTCAGTGGGAATTTGGGAAAAATGATTCTATGATAGGTTCCCCACTATGTATTTTTAATTATATCCAAAGTAGGATCCCTCCACTATAAGAGGGATGGCTATTGTTTCTGTAAGGATCCGACATCAAGGCATACATACACTCTTATATTCAGATATTACTATTGGCAGAGAAATACAATAGAGATTATCCTCTTGTGAGCTTTATACATTGATTCATCTTGCTAGTTCATAAAATCGCTTTCTAATTCAATATTGGTTCGTATTTCATTCTTTACAAGTCAATATTCGATATATTTCTACTTACTTTCTGATTTGTGCCAAGTTGTACCACGTATCCTTAGAGCTACGTATAAATTCAACTATATTCGTTTTTCGGGTAAACAGTTAGTTACTCCGATCCGCACTCAAGTTTTTATAACTTTGTGCCTTAGCTTGAAGCCACTTAATTAGTTAACCTTGAAACTGAAAGTAGTCTTCCAGTCTAAGATCGCCATGCACTACAAATAGACAGCCTTAAGAAGTTAATGTCGTTCATTAAAAATATATTGTCGTAATTGATTGTATATATTGTTTAACCAAAGAATTAGATTCTCAGTGAAAGACTATTTTTAGAAGTACTCGGGTTACTGATAATGAAGAAATACAATATTCTCTCAGAAATAAGTAAGGAAATTAGAATAAGAAATGATAAAGGAGTCTATTAGTACAACGTCTTTTCCCTTTTATGACCGAATCATTATGAGCATTAATGATATTAATGAGACGTTATAATTGGTAATCGTAACTATCATGAAGATTCTGTAACATTTGTGATCATTCACGCTCATTAATTGACGATTCATGAATCCTCCCTCTTTACTGTCTTGATTCATTCCGCTGGTGCCTCTTCATTTAACTACTTAGACTCGAGCGCCCATATCCTTTCATCTCGTGGGTGATTTGCCCGTATCTGTTATGACTCGTGTCTCTTTTAATGCATCTCTCCAGCTGTCATTTTTTTAGTGATCCACGTGCCTTGCTATATCAGCCACATATTTAATTACACTTGTAATATTTATTTTTACCAATACAGATAGTCCCCCCACTTACCAATTATTCAGCAATTGAATATTTGGTAAGTAGATCATATTTTTGGTGGAAATTGTTTGCCGCCGTTTCTCATGTATCATTGTGTCTTCTTCAGAACCAACGCATCGTATGTGACTTCCATTTAATGCATATGACACGTGGCATTTATTGATTGGCTCTGCAACTCTTCAGCGGGTTTTAGTGCTTTTTTGCAGCTGCGTCAGTCACGGAGTGACTGTTTCATTATGACGTTTCCATTATGACCCCCTTTAGATGACTGTTGCTTCTTCGTATAAATACCTCCTTTGCATTTGTTTTTACAAAAAAAACTTTCTACAGTGTTCTTCGTTCATAATAGTTCTTGTTCATCAGTATATATTACCTTCTTATACAACTATGTCTTCTCCAAATCCTAATCCTCGTAAAGTAGTTATAGTAGATGAACTTTCCCCTTCATCTACTCCTATCAGAAGTAGAAGAGGTCGCATGTTACATAGTTTAGGGTCTGTATCTATCTGTGGTTCTCCTTCTCAACCCAGTATTACTACCCCTTCGTCTCCTAGAACTAGGACTTCTCCTTATAGATCTTCTGCTAGAAATAGGGATTCTAGTGAACCGCTTCGTGAACCCACTGTTGATAAGATTATTCCCGCTGAACTTTCCTTCTTTACTGATAGAGAATCGATTAGAAATCAAGTTACTTCCATGACTTCTCATGATCGTGCTGATGTTTACCCTTCCCAGATTACTGAGGGCTTGATTTCTCTTGTACGAAGAGAATGTCATTGAAAATTCAGTTTCCCAATTTTAGTTCCTAATGCAAATCAAAGGATCACTTCATACAAAGTTGGTTATTCTTTTGTTTATACATATCCCTTTATATTAAGCTTCAGACTACCTATCAACCCAGTCATCATAGAATTTTGTCGTTTTTTCAACGTTTGCTTAGGACAGATTGGCCCTATTGTATGGAGAGTTGTGGCATGCTTGAGATACTTGTCAAACTTGGCCTCTTTACTTTTACCTTCTATCATTTGATTCATCTTTATTCCCCAAAGTCTGATTCGTTGCTGCTCCCACAAGTGGATTAGTGGGTGAAGAGAAAATGCCTTTTCCAGAAAAGTGGAACTTTGCACGTAAGTTTCTTTTCAGATTTTTTCCTTTCTTTTTTTTTTGTGAAGTTACCTGCAATCTCGTGACTGTTTTTTTTTAGCAACTTCCAAACTTCCGTGGTTGGGTAGAAACATTGTTAATTGTTACTCCTATGGAAGAAAGGTCCTGAAAATACCTTTCTAATAGGTTTGGTTGGAAAGTGAAGACTCATGTTATCTCTCTCTTCTACTTTCTACCTTACTTCCATACTTAAAAATTTACTAACTCCTCTCTTTACTAGGATTTCCCATTTGAGGCGTGAGTGCCGCATCTATTACTACTTCGAGACTCTCTCTGTCGATGACTCAAGAGATGATCTTGAGTTCCTCATAAAAAATAATGGATAGTGCACACAGTTCCAAGGGTGAAGAGGCACGGGATAAAGGCTCGTTAGTTCGTAAGCCTCAAGCTAGGAGACGTGTCTTTTCAGATGACGAAGCTACTCCTCCTCCCAGTTCTGTTCCCATGCACGAGCCTGAAGGTGCTACCTTAGTGAGCTCTGATGAAGAGATGCCTGCCGCACCCTGTGACTCTACATAATAGCTCTTTTCTCGTGGGTTTGATAATGAAGACTTCGGCTTTGTTTCTGAGAAAATGCCTCTTGCCTCTTTTTCTGTATCTGTTCCAGTTGATCCTCAGTTCCCCGCACATGTTGCTGCTACCACTGCTTCGCCCGTGGCTATTTTGACTCCCTCAACTGCCCCTACTGTTACAACTTCTCATGTTAAAGTTGGTTCTTCCAATAACGTAGGGTAATGAAAAGAGTTGCCATCGAGGTTCCCGAGGATGGTAATCTTCTGAAGAAATCTGGCCAAGCTTATGTATGGCTGAAACCACTGATTGGCACAGTTGAGAAGTCCAAATTAGAAAGCCACAATTCTTTAATGTGGATTAATGATATTATACATTAATCTTTAAAGGTATAAACCTTAGATTTTTATTTTACATGTGATTTCCTTTTCATCTATATTTGATAATCACATTTTCCTTTTCATTGTGCAGATCAACCTAATTGGAACGGAGATGATGAAGAGGATCATCCATATTAAGCAGTTAATGAACGACTATCGCACAGAAGCGGACAACTGGAAGGAACAGTTTGAAGGTCTTCAACTTGAGAAAGAAGTCTTAGAGGAAGAAAAGTATACCTTGGAGCAGCAGGTGAAGGTAATGGCAGCAGAGTTGGTAGTTGAGAAAGCCTCATCCACTCAAGCAGGCAAAGATAAAGACCTTCTCGAGTCTTTATTTGCCGAGCAGCTTTCCAAAGCCATTAAAGAAATTAGGGGTTTGAAGGAACTGCTGAACCAAAAAGAAGTTTACGCCAGGGAGCTTGTTCAAACGCTCACCCAAACTCAAGAAGATCTCCGTGCGTCTTCTAACCAAGTTCAGTTCTTTGAGAGGTCTCTTGCCAACTTACAGGCTTCTTATGATGATGCTTTGAATGAGACGGAGGATCTAAGAACTGAGATTGAGCAGTGGAATTGGGATTGTGAAGCCCCTAAAGACAAGGCTATTGTTGACGTTAGTTGGGCTTTCTTGAACACGCGCCTCAAAACATTAATGGACGCAAGCCGGGAAGGCTTTGACTTAGCTTTTGAAATTGCAAAAACTAAAGAAACTATTAAAGAAACTCAGCAGAGTCAAAGCTTTTCTTCACTTGAGGTCGGCATTCCCGAGGGTGATGAACTTACTCCTGGTGATGCTATTGTTTAACCCTCCTCTGCTCAAGTCGTTCCCTCTGTTGATGATGATGCCAACTTGAATCCTTCTGATAATACTGGTTCAGATTCTTCCCCACAGTGAATGTTTGATTGAAAAGTTTGTTTGTTTTTTGTTTTTGTTTTTTTTATTGGTAGAAGTTTACCCCTGGTCCGTTTTGGGGTTTGGTAATGATTTGGAAAGTTTTACCCCTGATCTGTTTTGTGGTTTTGTATAAAACAATTTGGTTGGAACTAAGTTTATACTTAATTTTAACCAAGTTATTATAATATTACTTTCCGAGTTTTTGTTCAACTCTTATAATATCTTATTTTGAGTTTCTGTTCTACTCTCTTATTATGCATTTAAAAATGCTTCAATACTTCGTGACTTTTTGAACAGGCACGAATTATAAAAGAGGGCCCTTTTCTAAACGACACTTAATGAAGAAGACGTCTTAACTTCTTATTGGTGTAAACATACGAAAGAAGGAATAGGAACATACATGTTTCTTTGAATAATTTGAGGAAGTTTTGTATTGTTTAAACTTCCAAACTGTATAATACTTTACACGTATTCAAGTATCATCTATAACTCTTTCGTAACTGTTTTTCTTATAACAAATTTTACAAAATTCAAGAGTATATCTTGCAACCCATGACTAAATATTGCCTTTAACCTACATATTCGTAAGATTTTGCAATTTACATCAACGAGTGTATTCCTCATCATAGGTTTTTTGAATCAGGCTTGTGTTTTTGCTCTTAACTTTCGATTTATTGGGTAGATTGCCTCAGGCTTGACTCAAATTCTGACTTTTCTAGTCTTCTTTGCCTTTCATATATATAGTCCCCCAAGTGTTAGAGCTTTGAAGTATGAAATCTCGAGCACTTGATTATTCCTTCCATGTGGTCCATTTCCTGAAAAGGAAAAACATACGGGACTCAGAGGTATATATAATTTAGATGATGACTGCTTAACCCTTTATATTTCCATCAGAAAGGCTGCAACCCTAGACCGGGAATAATGTTGCTTCCGCGTGTCTTTCAAGTCTAATATCATCATTTGGTGTGGGCTAGCTTTTTGCCTGTCATCTAAAATTGTTAGTATAATATTAACTGTACAAAACAAAAATCGTAATTGAATGATACTTGACCGTGGGTTTTTCTTTTGCTCAGAAATAGTATTTCTTTAAATGAACAGCATTCCAACTTGAGGGTAAAACCTTGCCATCCATGGTTTCTAACTCGTAGGCACCTTTTCCAGCGATACCTCGAACTTTATAGGGTCCTTCCCAATTTGGATTTAACTTTCCTGCTCCGGTTGTTTTCATTGATTGGAAAACCTTTTTAAGAACGAAGTCCCCAATTTTGAAGTACCTGATGTGAGCCTTTATGTTGTAGTATCGTTCTATGATTTGCTTTTGCGCTGCCATCCGTATTAAAGATGCTTATCTTCTTTGTTCGAGTAAGTCCAAGTTTGTTCTTAATTCCTCATCGTTCGACTCTTCCGTTGCCAATTCTCATGCTTGGTTCTCCTATTTTAACTGGGATTAAAGCTTCTGAACCGTACAGAAGCGAAAATGGAGTTTCTCCCGTGGCTGTTTTTGCTGTGGTTCTATAAGCCCATAATACTCCTGGTAATTCTTCAGGCCAATTCCCTTTTGATTTTTCTAGTCTCTTCTTCAAATTATTGATGATAATCTTATTTGTTGACTCAGCTTGTCCATTTTCCATGGGATGGTAAGGTGAAGAGGTTATTCTTTTGATTTGCCAACTTTGAAAGAACTCCGTGATTTTCGAGCCTATAAATTATGGGCCATTATCACATACGATTTCTTTTGGAACTCTAAACCGGCATATAATGTTTCACCAAATGAAGTCTTTCACCTCCTTTTCTCGTACCTGTTTGAAAGCTCCTGCCTCTACCCATTTTGAAAAGTAATTTGTTAACACTAATAAGAATCGTACCTTTACTTTAGCTTGTGGTAAAGGCCCTACTATATCCATTCCCCATTTCATAAATGGCCACAAGAAAATAACTGTATGTAATAACTCTGCAGGTCGATGCATATTGTTGGCATATCGTTGACACTTATCACATTTGGCTACAAAATGTTCTGCATCTTCTTCCATTTTAGGCCAGTAGTATTCTTCCTTGATTAGTGTTTTAACTAAAGATCATGCGTAATTTCCGCAATGTCCTTCATGTACTTACCTCATCACGTACTCCATTTGATTGGGTCCAAGGCACCTTGCTAAAGGACCGCCAAACATTTTTCGATTCGAATTAGGCAGTAATGAGCAGCTTTACGTCGAAGCACTTGAGATTGTTTCTTGCCTTCAGGTACGATCCCGTACTACAAAAAATTAACAATCTTGTTTCTCCAATCCTAGGTTAAATTATTAAAGCTTACCTCATGTTTATCCTGGTCAAGTGCTGAATGAAATAAATGTATTACAATAGCATTTTCTTCACTCGTTACTTCTGCAACTGAAGCAAGGTTAGCCAACGTGTCTGCTTCTGCATTTTCTTCCCTGGGTATTTGCACGATCTTCCATGATTGGAATTGCCTGACCAGTTCTCGTGCCTTTTCAAAGTATTGTTGCATTCGTGCCTCTATAACAGTGTAAGTCCCCTGCATCTCATTGACTACCAGTTGAGAGTCACTTTTAATCATGATTTGCTCTATGGATAGTTCTCATTCTAGTTCCAAACCTGCAACTACAGCTTCATACTCTGCTTCATTATTAGTAATAGGGTAATATCTAATTGCTTATCTTATACTTTCACCTGAGGGTAGGATTAAGACAATACCTAATACGGCTCTTTTGACATTTGAAGATCCATCAGTAAATAAAGTCCACGTACCTGGATTAGCTCCAATAAAAATTTGTAATTCCTTTTCTACTTCAGGAATTATTTTTGTATTAAAATCTGTGATGAAATCTGCTAAAACTTGAGACTTTATTGTTGTTCTAGGTTGATAAATAATGTCATATTCACTTAGTTCTATTGCTCACTTGGCTAGTCTGCCTGACAATTCTTGTTTATGCAAAATATTGCTTAATGGATATGCAGTTACTACGGAGATATGATGACATTGAAAATATGGTCTCAATTTCCTAGCTGCCATGACTAATGCTAAAGCTAGTTTCTCTAGATGAAGATATCTAGTTTCAGCATGTAATAAAGATTTACTGACATAATAAATAGGAGATTGTTTACCTTTGTCCTCCCTTACTAAAACTGCACTTACAGCTACTTCTGCAACTGCAAGATATACAAATAATCTTTCTCTATCCCTTTGTTTAGACAATAAGGGAGGATTTGTTAAGTATGCCTTCAAATCTTTGAGGGCTTGTCGGCATTCCCCAGTCCATTCGAACTGGTTTTGCTTCTTCAATACTGAAAAGAATTTAACGCTTTTCTCTGAAGATCTTGAAATGAATATTTCCAAAGCTGCAATCCTACCTGTCAATCTTTGTACCCCTTTTTTGCTTGTGAGTATATCAAGTATTTCTTCAATAGCTTTAATTTTTGCAGAATTTACTTCAATTCCTCTATTAGATACGAGAAAGCCTAGAAACTTACCTGAAGCTACGCCAAAAGCGCACTTTTCTGGGTTCAGTTTCATATTATATTTGCGGAGGATCTCGAAGGTAGTTGAAAGATGTTGAAAATGATCTTCCGCTTGTGTAGATTTAACCAACATATCATCAATGTACACTTCCATCGTCTTCCCCAGGTGTTCTTGGAACATCCTGGTCACCAACTTCTGATACGTGGCTCCAGCATTTTTCAAGCCAAAAGGCATGACTTTGTAATAATAAGTCCCCCTGTTTGTAATAAATGAAGTTTTTTCTTCGTCTAAGGGGTCCATTTTTATTTGATTATAACCAGAATACTCATCTAGAAAGCTTAATAATTCGTGGCATGCGGTAGCATCAATCAATTGATCTATATGCGGTAAAGGGAATGAATCTTTCGGGCATGCTTTATTTAAGTCAGTGTAATCCACACAAAATCTCCATTTACCGTTCTTTTTTGGAACTATCACAGTATTAGCTAACTAATTTGGATATTTTACCTCGCATATTGAATCGATCTTTAAGAGTTTCTATACCTCTTCATCGATCACTTGATTTTTGAATGATCCTTGCTTCCTCTTCTTTTGTTTGATAGGTATGAATGATTGATCTTCATTTAATTTATGAGTAATCACCTCCGAAGGTATACCTGTCATATCTGAATGGGACCATGCAAAATAATCCACGTTAGCTTTTAAATATTCAATTAACTTACCTCTCATATTTGGGTTTAACCTTGCTCCGTTATGAATTCTTCGATCTGGCCATTATTCGAATAGTGGAACAGCTTCAAGCTCCTCAATCGTTGTTTTTATGTTTTTGTTCTCCTCTGTCTCTTGAATTACATCTGGTCTAGAGTCCACGTCTATTTGTTTTGATATAATTTATGTTGAAATTTGATTTACCGCATCTTTCTCACTTGCACTCGCATATTTTTGACTCGCACTCGTATCTTTTTGACTTGGTTGTATCACCGAATTGATGCTCCTTGAAGTTTGTTGATCTCCTCGAATCTATTGAATTCCCCATTTTGAAGGGAATTTGATAACCTGATGTAATGTGGATGGCACAACATCCATATCGTGAATTCACGTCCTCCCAAGAATCACATTATAGGCCATATCCGTGTCTATTACTTGAAATTTTGTTTCTTTGATGACTCCTTCTGCGTATGTTCTTAGTTCAATCTCGCCCTTTGTTATAACTAGTGAGTTATCAAACACAGATAAGGTTATGTTGCCGTCTTCCAGAGTTTGGCGAGTTCGCTTCCCGTGAGTTATTGTGAATTTTGTTGTTTTTCTTGCGACTGTATAGGTTACGCCGTTGACTTCTTCTCCATCATTTATCACATTTTGGGGGCTCTTGCCTATTTTTCATGTAAGCTTGTTTGCCTTTCTCGCTGAAAAATTCTGTCAGATAGCCCTGCTTTAATAAATGTTCCATCTCACCTTGTAATAATCTGCAGTCTGATGTTTTATGGCCGTTATCATTATGGAACTCGCACCAAAAGTCTGGGTTTCTTCTATTTGGATTTGATCTCATCTCTTTAGGCCATCGTACCTTATCCCCCATGCTTCTTAAAACAGCGACCAACTCGGAGGTACTCGCGTTAAAATTGTAGTCCCTAATCCTTGCGTTTGTAGTAGCATCTCTGTTATGTTCACCTCGATCTTTTCTGAATCTTGACGATGACAGACCTGAATCTCTATTTGCGAACCTGTGATCATCCCGCACGTTTTCGAATTTGGAACGAGCTTCTCGCCCCAAAGGTCCCATATAAGGCTCGTACCTATTCTTACCGGACCTCTTCTCAGATTCTGACCGCCTCGAACCTACTTTTTCTTCAACCCTTAACTGAGCTACGATATCTTCTTCGGTCCGTAACTTGGTACTATACCTATTATAGACATCATTCCATGTCGTGGCAGGGAATTCTCGTAGGCTCTCTTTAAGCCTCCTTGTAGCTTCTGAACTTTTCTTATTTAAATTGCTTGCAAATGCCATGGCTGCCCAATTGTCAGGTACTCTTGGTAGCAACATTCTTTCACGTTGGAATCTGTCTACGAATTCTCGAAGCAATTCTGTATCTCCTTGCTTTACTTTGAATATTTCTTCTATTCTCTTTTCAACTTTTTGTGCACCGGAGTGTGCTTTTATAAATAGATCCGCAAGCTTACCAAAAGAATCAATAGAATTTTCAGGTAAAAGAGAGTACCATGTTAGCGCTCCTTTAGTAAGTGTTTCCCCGAATTTTTTGACCAGCACAGATTCAATCTCCTGCTTGGTTAAATCATTGCCTTTTACTCCCGTGGTGAATGCAGTAACGTGGTCACGTGGATCGGTCGTTCCATCGTATTTCGGGATGTCAGGCATTTTGAAATTTTTGGGGATTGGTAATGGAGATGCGCTTGGTTTCCATGGTTCTTGTGAATATTTGTCGAAATCAACTCCTTTGATCACAGGTGGTATGCCGGGTATTTGCTCAATACGGTCGTTTTGTTCTTTCACCTGTTTCTGCGAGGTTAGTATTAAAGTTTGTAAATCAGAATTATTAGGAGTACTTGGTCTCCCATCACGTGACTCGTTGGAAGTTCCTTCGATTCTAGAATTAACCAACCCTGATCGTGGAATTTCCACAGTGGCAGTATTGTTTGGTGGAGGTGTGGGTGGCACAGCTGGTAGTCCCCACGAAAGCCTGGAGAGCATCATTCACGTACTTAGCAATTAAGTGCTTTACAACATCCTGTTCGACAGTTTGTTCATTTCCATGTTGTTCATTGTTATGAGTAGTGGATCTTTGTGGTAATGCTTCTCTTCAATTGTGTGGGGTTCCTTGAGGTGACGGAACTGGAGTTCCTTCCACCTGTTGGTTGTTGTCATTGGCATTCGACATGATTCAGTTGAGAGAGAGTGATTTGAAAAGTAAGAGAAGATTATCAGATTCCCGGCAACAGAACCAATTTGTTTAACCAAAGAATTATATTCTCAGTCAAAGCCTATTTTTAGAAGTACTCGGGTTACTGATAATCAAGAAATTCAATATTCTCTCGTAAATAAGTAAGGAAATTAGAATAAAAAATGACAAAGTAATCAATAGAAAGCACAAGAAAGTAATTATATTCCAATAATAATCAGAACGTGTCTGTACAAGTGACATCTCCTTCCCTTATATAGGAGTCTATAAGTACAACGTCTTTTCCCTTTTATGACCGAATCATTATGAGCATTAATGATATTAATGAGACGTTATAATTGGTAATCGTAACTGTTCATGAAGATTCTGTAACATTTGTGATCATTCACGCTCATTAATTGACGATTCATGAATCTTTCCTCTTTACTGTCTTGATTCATTCCGTTGGTGCCTCTTCATTTAACTACTTAGACTCGAGCACCCATATCCTTTCATCTCGTGGGTGATTTGCTCGTATCTGTTATGACTCGTGTCTCTTTTAATGCATCTCTCTGGCTGTCGTTTTTTTAGTGATCCACGTGCCTTGCTATATCAGCCACATATTTAATTCCACGTGTAATATTTATTTTTACCAATACATATATGTCATTGTACAATATAATGTTAGTCAAGGGATTCCTTTAATTAATGTGCCCCTTTGGAAGTTTTTCCTTGTAGAGGTTGGGACAGGGATAGGGAAAAAGGATCGGGGGATATGCCTTATTGGCAAGGGATTGGTTTAAGGAACTCAAACCAAAACTATAAAAATGAAATGTATAAAGAAGCTTTGATTTCTGAAATTTCATAGCTTGATACTTTGTGATTCATCGTGAGCTTTTTTTGACATACCATTCATTTTTCTCATATCATTGTCACACATCAAGAAAATAAGTGCGAAAATGTTAAATGTGAACAAAGAGAATACATGGAAAAGAAATTGATCTTATTAATAATAATGTTGGTAACATAAGAACATACGTTAATAGCATATGCAAGCAAAAAGAGAGTGGTTATTAACATCGGAAACCAAAAAAAAGTTATAATAATAGCATCCGCGAGTGCCCAAAGTATTTACAATCCTCCTTTTCATTCCCTTGCCGTCGTCTTAAACATTAGTATTAGGGTGATCATCATCTGGCATATATCTTTTCCAGAACCAGTTACTTTTCCAGATTCTATTCACTTCTTCAATAGGGATCCCTTTAGTCTCAGGCAAGAAGAAGAAGATGAAGAGGGTCATGGCTACCACAAATGCAGCAAAGAAGAAGAAGAGACCAAACTTCATCTCGCAAAGCATGGTGAGGAATAGTTGGCCGATTACGAAGGTGAAGAACATGTTAACTGAGACTGTGATCGATTGCCCTGCTGATCGGATTTCCATAGGCAAAACCTCACTAGGCACCAACCAACCTAATGGCCCCCACGACCATGCAAATGCTGCTACGTATATGCAGATTAAGCCCACTGTTACGTTCCCTAGTGCCGGGCTGAACGTTCCCAGGCCATCCTGCCCAAACACACTGGCTATGATGGCACCAATAGCAATCTGTAACAAGACAAGTTTGATTTCTGTTAGTCTCTCTGTGTCGAAAATGCTGGGTATAGTTGAACACGTTGATTATGCGTCACAACAATTGTATATATTTCTTGTATATATACTATAAATTCTTGATTCCCCTTAAAAATTGCTTCAAATAGTAAGTGTGATCCCAAGTGACACATCTTTACATGTTTTTTTAATAACTTGGTTAGAATTCCTGGTTTTCGCCAATGGCAGTGACGTACACATGATATTTCATAAGAGGTGCCACAATTTAAAGAATTGGACTAATGAACAAATTACTAGACGCCCCTAGCCAATGGGTTCAATCACAAAGATGTGAGCTGTAATATTTACAGTACTATTCTATATAATTAAAGGATAGTATTATTTTACCTGGCAGACAAGCATCAGGGAACCACCAAAGAGGAACAAACATCTTCTGCCGTATTTATCAACAGTGAATATGGAGACAAGGGTGGCAACGACATTGACAAGTCCAGTAATAACAGCAGTCATTAAAGAAGCGCCGTCACCAAATCCCAGAGTCTTGAATAATACAGGGGCGTAGAACATGATGACATTGATACCGGTGAGTTGTTGGAAGAAAGGAATGAGAACAGCAACTGTCAATTGTGGTCTGTACCTAGGTTTCATGATGTTTCCCCATGGATTTTGGACTTGTTTAGACATGTCACTGGCTATTATTAGGTCCTCAAATTCATTGTCCACGTTATTAGTACCACGTATTTTTTGTAACATAGCTTTAGCTTTCTCTTTCTGGCCTCTGTCGATTAAAGAATTTGGTGTATCAGGTAAGAACACAGCTCCTACAGTCATTATAATTGCAGGGACAGCGGCTAGAACGAGTGAAACTCTCCATCCATTTTTCGCCATTTTAGCGGTACCATAATTGACCAAATTTGCAACGAGAATACCAAGTGTGACAGCCATTTGGAAACAAACATTGAGTGCTCCTCTAAGTTTAGGTGGTGCCATTTCTGAGAGGTAAACAGGGACTGCTTGATTGGCATAACCAATACCAATACCGAGCAACAATCGACCGATAATGAGTGCGGCCAAGTTCATGGCCGCACCATTCAGGACAGCGCCGACGAGGAAAATTAGACCTCCGATAAGCATGGAGATCTTTCGGCCAAAGGCTTTGGTTGTTATTGAAGCGGCAAATGAAGCAACTAGTGCTGCTAAATAAAGGGATGAAGTGAAGAGTTGCAGTAAATGGTCATCAAATTTGCAGTATTGGTTGCCTCCTGCTTTCAAGGCCTTCTCCTTGTGATATACATTTGGGAAAAATTTGAGAAGGAATTCATCCATAGATGTCACTCCTCCTGCAATTGGACCAAATCATCAAGCAAAATATATAGATTGAAGGGTGTATTTGGAAAGAATATTTTCCTTAAAGATGCTTCCAAGAAAATAAGTCATTTTCGGTTGTCATGGAATAATTTTCTTTGGAATTTGTTTTTTTCAAAAACATGTTTGTCCATGTAATTTTATAAGTTTTTGGAGATTTTTCGAAAACGAGTTTCTCAAAAGACCACTTTTTTCAAACACTTCACAAGAGTTGTTTCCCACACGCACTCGCAGAACTACTGCAATATTTTTTCAAGTGAAATGCATGTCTAAGCATAATTTCAAAATCCAAATACTATATTTTAACTTTAACTTCAAAAATTACAGTTTTTTAATATCCAAATGCCTGCTAAATAATGAAAAGCATTTTTGGAGAAATAGATCATTTCTCAAAATATATTTAAAAAAAAAATTAATTTCGTCATACCAAATTCGAAAGAAAGGTAATTAAGAATATATACCTGAGATACCAATATCATAACCAAAGAGGAGGCCACCAGTGGCAGCAACCAAACAGGTCATGATAACAAAAGATGTGACTTTTCCTTCATAGTCACCTCCTCCAGATCCACCTCCTGCAAATCCTCCTGCCATCTTTTATGAATTAACGTTTGATATCAAATTAAAATCTCTACCTTTTTATTTTTACGATAGAATAGAATGTATATTATTTACAAATTCTTTTATGAGTTTTCCTATTGGATAGTGGATACACAAGATTTCAAGGGATATTTGAAAACAAAGGCCTTTGATCTATGTTTTTTTTTCTTGATTTTGTTTTTCTTGTTGAGATCGACCTTTGATAAATTTTTTTCTTTGTTTTTTTTTTATATTTTTCCCTTGTTTACATGAGCACGGCAATCTTTGTTGCCTGCCCTCTCTCTTTGCTCTCTTGCTTGTCTTTTCCAAACAAAAGGTTATCTGCTTTTTATAAGAGGTTGAGGTCATGAGTTCTCCTCAAAGAGTGGCAAAGTCTTAGGAAATTTGAGGATGGAAAACTTGAACACAAGTCTTACGTGAAATTTAATCCATGCAAAATGCTTGTGGATAATATTATTTACTAACTAAACTCAACTGAAACCAGTAATTGTAGCTAAAATATGGTCATTACCATGCAAGCATGAGGCTTAGAATGACAAAGTAAGCATGAGGAGTAATTAGTAATAATGTTAGCCCTTGTTTGACGGATAGAATTATGGATATGAATTTTTGAATGTCATTTGTAAGAATTGGTTGTTAATTACCTTCAATTTTTGCTCTTTGCTCACCTCTTTCCTTTATTAACTCTCTTAGATGTGTTAAGAGGCAGTCTGATATCCAACTAACTTTGGATCATTTAAGAAGATATTTGTCCACCAGTTTGTACACGAATATTCTAACATAAACTTCATTTGTATATATATAGCATGTCATTAATAATTTTGTGGTAATTATACAAAGTGGAGTAATTGCAAAGAACACTCACAAAGTACCTATAGCTTAATTTGGTGCAAGATTTGATACATTACGTTTTATAAATTCAATCTTATTAAATGACTCAATACAATAAAAATAAAATAAAAAAAGAACTGGCTTTTCTTGTATGAACGACTGCAAGTTTTATAGAAATCAAGTTCAATTGCTATGCCCACTCTTTTTTCTTCCTTTAAAAAAAAAAAAATATGTTAGGAGTTTCTTTTATATTTCGTTGCCATACTTCAATTTTCTTAAAGCCTTCACGTTATTCTCTTCAAATTAGACACTGTACGTACATCTACATACTAGAAAACCTAAATCGAGGTTCCGCCCAAGAAAATTACATTATTTCATTGTTCATTTAATGTTTTAAATTTTATATATTATTCTCCTTTTAGAATTGTATTTGTATATATTGAGAGTCTGTCGCAAAATTCCTAGTTTTTTGTTTCCCCAAAAAAATTCGTAGTTCCCCTTGTTTCTCCAAGGAACTCTTTGTGACTAGTTTCCCACAAGTTTTAAGCACTACTTCTATATTTACCATGGCTCTTAACATTCGGAAGCACTAAAATTATTGTGTTATGTATTTTGATGATTAGCAAGTGTGTGCAATGAACATGTGCTAAGAATCAGGTTCTCACGGTGAGTGATGAAGGTTGCTTACAAAGCAGTAACCTTTTCTGATCTGCAAAAGTTATTGTAATCCGATATTTATGGAAGTTATTCTTGATGCGATAAGGGATGTTGTCTATAGATATCTGCGGATAGGAGTCACGAAGCATGAGGAGCCCTTATGATCCCACGACTTGTAAATGGATTGGAGTTTGACCGTGCCTAGGACTCCAAAAGATCTCAGAGTTGTGACGACTTAAATACTATGCCCTAGGACTGTTCAGAACTATCGTCTTACACATCGACTGAGCACAAGAAACATATCATTTTCAATTTACAATACACTTGAAGTTGCTGACAAAGATTGTTTGTAGAGTCAGTTTATTTTCTACTTGAGTCAGTCTAGTTCATGTGTATTAGGGAATTGAGTTGTATTCACGTTTTCATTCAAATAATGTTGGTTGGATTATTGTATAAGTTTACAAGTTAGAGTAACTTGTAGTTTTCATATAATAAGTATAAGTAGTTGAAGTGTGGAGGTGTATTAGGTGTTGTAATCTGCACATTTGGCTCATTTATTCTGTGAAGTTGAAGTTAAATCGTACGTGGTAGGTTGTGATTTTTGCATCTTTGAGCCGGGCGATTTTTCACGTTAAATTATTGTTCTTTACTTTTCTCTTGATTTTGTTTAAGCACAAGTAGTAGGGTAAAGAACTAAAGTTTTAGTAATTTAGGAGGGCACTCAAATTAACAATTGGTATCATAGCGGGTTCTCTTAAATATGGTTAACACCTCGAGAGATCTTGGAAGAGATAAGTACTCCACCCGAAATTAATGAAGAACAGTCAACTACTAGACCACCTCTGTTTAATGGAAAATATTATCTTTGGTGAAAGGCAAGAATGGAGGACTTCCTAATGGTTGAGAACTATGAACTCTCGACTATAGTAAATCAAGACCATTGACTCCCACCAAGCAAAATGGACAAAATGAGACTATTCCCAAGGGTCCCTCAGAATCTGTGGCAACTGATTTCAGAATGATAGAAATAAATGCCAAGGCTAAGAAAATTCTCATTTGTGGACTTAGACCTGATAAATACAACAAGATATCTGCCTGCTCAAATACGAAGAAAATTTAGGATGCCCTTCAACCTGCTCATGAAGGGACAAATCAGGTAAATAGATCAAGAATTAAGTTGCTAATGAGAAACTATGAACTCTTCTCAGTCGCACTCCGTTTTCTCGTGAAAGCGGGTTTCGACATGTGACAACTCTTTTAAGAGTATTTAAAAGAGAAGAGTCGTCACCTAACGATTTTGAGGAGCGTTAGGGCACCTATTTGTAAATAATTCTGATTTAACTAGTCTGTGTCATCAAAGATCCGGTAAGGGCTCAAATTACCTCAAAGAAAAGGGGTTAGGCACTATTCGAGGTCCATAATTGTGGGTCCCGATCGAATTTTATGCTATGTAGGGATTATTGAATAACGGTTATCCTATGTGATCATGTAATTTGTAACAAGGAATCCAAACATCCGATTATAACAAATATTAAAGAGAAAGAAGTGGGTTACACATAAATAATTGATATTACCTTTGAGGGTTACAAGATATGTCCTAGTTTGATCTAACTTTGTACAAATAGGTGTATAAATAGAAACTATGGGGGGTCCTAAGTTTTTATCCTAAAGGATCACCCCATACAATATAAATAATACTTTGCAATTCACTCAAGTGTAAGGGTTGCTCATATTATTCAGGAGGTACAGACTATCATCTCCTGCTACCCAATTACTATCTTGAAGTTGTTTACCTAAGAGCGTTCTAATTTAATTCTAAAACAGGTCCTATGCATGCTCTACCCGTTCCATGCCTATGGTCCAGGATGCTTTGGACCTAATATTTTGGTAGTTCTAGACTTTCTTAGGCTGCTCAAAATGATAAAACTAGGCGCAAAATCAAAACAACTAGGACTACACATAATCAACACTTAAGGGCTAAAGTTGGCCTCCTCATATAGGCATAGATGCACGCAGGCAATTATAAATTTATGCCAACAAAATTCAAATTATTAGGCAGGCGGCTGGAGATGGGCGGGTTTGAAGTCAGAGTATATTGAATTATGCAAGACCTATACACATGATTTCTATGTGATTGAACGATTCAATGGTTGACATAAAGTTCTATAGGCAATGTCTCTGGGCAGACTGTTTGACAAAGCGCTTGATTTTAATACATAATTCTGTTAAAGATCTTATAGACATGATCTCTAGGTGAGTGACAGCATCCTAAATACATGATCTCTACACGATTTGCGTCTAGACAGTGAAGCTATTAAAAGCGCAAAATTACTCACTTTTAGTCCCATTGACATGTTTTCTAGGTAAGTAATAACATCCTATAGGCATACTCTCTAAACAGTTGGCATTTGGGCCACAAATAGCTAGGAACACTACTCATTCCATTTACCCCTATATGCATGTTGTCTAGGCAGGCGGTATGACAGGAATAGCAACAACGACAATTTTGATTAACCACATTGAGGTCCTATGGACATGGCATTTAAGTGTAACAATCAACAAATCTTATCTTAATTCCTATAGACATGATTTCTAACATTTGAAAGTCAAGTTATTACATTAGCCCTACGTCATGCTTCTAAAGTGAATAGGCAAACACATAGCACAGATAAATGGCAAGTAAATAAGTTAAGTGCCTATAGACATATTTTTTACCATTTTATGTGAAGAATAGAATGCCCCTGTCTCCCCTCCCCCTCCCCCCCAGTTTTCACTAATCCCCAAACTGTTATTGTTACAAATTATTACAAGCCGAAATGAAAGAATACATGCTCAAATATACCTAAGTTACAAACTGAAATAGATACATGCCCAATAAACAGTAGCAGACCTAAGGAAAAGATCCCAGTGACATATCTAGGCCTTTAGCAGACTTATCCTTCACATAAACAGCAGACTTACGTCCCAAGCTCACCCAAGGCGTTAGAGTGTGTGAGTTACAAGGTCCAATTCATACATGGACCAACATCAGGCCCAAATGGAAGACTTACTTACCCAGCAAATTGCAGATGGACAAACTTAACCATACAAGTTAACAAACTACACATAGGAATTAATCAAACAGCTTTGATGCCTACTAACAGCAGTTCTCACTAAGACATAGAGACAGAATCATTGAACATGTTGATAAGGGCGCACATAGGCAGGTTCATGCTTGTATTTTTAAGAAGCTAAGGGGACAGGATTGACCATCATGGGATAGCAAATTATTTCAAAGGAAGTTTCAAATAAAGCATAGCTAGAACTATCCCAAAGCACTTTTAAAATAGGGATCTAATCATAAAAGCTAGGAGAATAAGTAGAGCACAGCCTTAAGATGGTAAGTTTAACATGGAGTCAGGTTCATGATCAAGCAATTACTCAATAGGAAAAATTTCAGCATGCTGAACATTAGTCACAATACAAGAGACATATCAATTTTTTTAGCAGTAAAAGAAGCAAACATCAAATCTAGTGCTAGTTGGTCATATGTAGGAAAGTAGGCTAGTTATGAGGTTTACTCCTAAGGTCTTAACTAGTGCTGAAGAATACAGAACTGATCAAATCAACATAATCACAAATTTCATGAGCACAAGTTCTAATGGTTTGCAGAATCCTAGAAGGGTAGTAAGTTAGGAATGAATGCCTTAGAATAGTTCCTAGGCATGAGTTTGGTTGACATAACAATACAGAACATGGCAGAGAGGCAAACTCAGGATTAACAACAAATATCAGCATAACATAGTAGACTAAACAGGTTTAGGAGAGCCAGAATTCATAGTAGGCAAGGACACATTAAGTACTAGATTGTCACATAAAGGCTAGATATTGCATCTTTACCTTAGAAGCTATAGGTAGTATTAAGCAACAAGGATTGAACTAGGCATGAATGTGATGACCTAAAATGTCATCTTTAAATTTAATAAGTAATGATGTATTTTAAGACCTCAAAAAGCACTATTTATTATTCCTCGACTTGCGTGCATAGTCCATATAATTTTCCAAAAAGTTTTTATGTGAAAAATAGATTAAAATGTGAAATAGAGCTTTAAAAATTCAACTAACTTGACTTTAGTCAACATTTTGAGCAAACAGACCTGGATCAGTGTTTTGATAATTTTGGTAGGTCCGTATCGTGATTTGGGACTTGGGCATATACCCGAAATCAAATTCCGACGTCCCTAGCTTGAGATATGGAATTTTGATAAAAAATTAAAAGCTTGAAAGCTTAATAATTTTTAAGAAATTACTGATGGATTTATTGACCTCGGGTCCGTATTTTGGTCCTGGAGCCCGGTGTAGGTCCACTATAATATTTATGACTTGTCTGCCAAATTTTATGAGAATCGGAGTTGATTTGACGTGATTCGGACGTCCGGCCGTAAAAATATAAGATTTAAAGTTTTCTTGAAGATTTCCTTTGAATTGGTGTCCGATTCGTAGTTCTAGGTATTATTTTGGCGATTTGATCACGCGAGCAAGTTTGTATAATGTTTTAAGACTTGTGTGCATGTTTGGTTTGGATCCCCAAGGGCTCGGGTGAGTTTTGGATATGATACGGGATGATTTTGAACTTAGAAAATCTGGTTTTTCTGCAACTTCAGGCTTCTAGTATTTCCTTCATCGCGTTCGCGAATATACTCACGCGAATGCGAAGATTAAATGGGCTGGCTGAATTTTCCTTATTCGCGAACGTGAATATTGGGCCGCGAACGCGGAGCTATGGGGACTTTACCCTTCGCGAACGCGACCAGATCAACGCGAAGGCGAAGCTTTAGAGGCCTGGGGGTGGGGTCAGTTGCCCTTCTACGCGAACGCGAGCACTGGCACGCGAACGCGAAGGCCAGGGAAAAAAGCCTTCGTGAACACAAAGGAGGACTCGTGAACATGAAAGCTAAGGGCTGCTATTCATCGCGAACGCGACAGGCCCTTCGCCAACACGAAGAAGGCCTGACGCCTGTGACCTAAAACAAAACCAAAACAGAATTTTTCCCATTTTTCACAAACCCTCAATTAGAACTCGGCTTAGGGGCGATTTCAAAAGAGTTTTTCACGATTTCGAACTGGGTAAGTGTTCTTTATTATATAATGATTGTATTTCATAAATCTAAGTCTATATTCATCATTTATTTCGGATTTAGATGGAAGAAATTAGAATTTTTATAAAATCTTCCAAAAACGAAAAATTAAGATTTGAAGGTCCATTTGATATCGGAATTGGACAATTTTTGTATGGTTGAACTCGTATCGGAATGGGTGTTCGGATTTCGTGAGTTTTTTCGGGATTTGAGACATGGGTCCCACTATCGAATATTTAAATAAATTTTGGATTTTTATCCGAAAAATTAGTAAATTCATATGGAATTAATTCCTATGATTCGTATTGAGTATATCAAATTGTTTGTGAATAGATTTAAAGCTTTTGGAGACAAATTTAAAAGGAAAAGTTGTGGTCGAGTAATTGATTGGAATTTGCAAAGCGAGGTAAGTGTTGTGGTTAACCTTGACTTGAGGGAATAGAATCTTTAAATTATTTATTATATGAAATGCATGTGAATGACGTATAGGCGAGGTGACGAGTGTCTATACGTCGTCAAATTAATTGTTTACATAATTACTTGAAAAATCATAAATTATTTTAAATCATGAATTAATTATTATAATAATTATTTCTCTCCTATTCTTTGCCAAATATTAATTCTTGAATTCCTGCATTAATTATTACATGCTACTTGAATTATGTGTCTTAATTGTTATTTGGCATTTAGCATATTAAATATTAAACTACCTATTTTTTCCTTGATTTCTATAATAATTTGCTATTTGACATTGTCTGTTTCATGATTAAATCATAATTATTGTATGCTTGTTGTCTTATAATTTCATATTAATTGTTGCATGTATTGGGAAAATTCCTTATATAAGAATTGGTAAATGAATATACTGGAGGAGCGGGTTGCACGCCGCAACAGAATTGATTATAATGAATATATTGGAGGATCGGGTTGCACACCGCAACAGACTTATTAAAACTAATATTGGAGGATCGGGTTGCACGCCGTAACAGACTTATTAAAAGTCTATATTGGAGGATCGGGTTGCACGCCGCAACAGACTTATTAAAAGTCTATGTTGGAGGATCGGGTTGCACACCGCAACAAACTTATTAAAAGTCCATATTGGAGGATTGGGTTGCACGCCGCAACAACCTTATTTAAAAGTCGACATACATATATATATTGGGGATCGGGTTGCACGCCGCAACAGACTTGATTAAAAATAAATATATTGTGAGAGCGGGTTGCACGCTACAACAGAATTGAATGTGAATATATTGTGAGAGCGAGTTGCACGCTGCAACAGAATTGAATGTAAATACATTGTGAGAGCAGGTTGCACGCTGCAACAGAATTGATGGAAATGACAATTGGTTATGACTGTTGAGCTGGCTTCAATTATTATAAATGAATTACCTTATTTATTTCTATTATTGTTTTTGTTACTAATATTGCGTACAGGTAATGTAAGTGACCCGCCTTAGCCTTGTCACTACTTCGTCGAGGTTAGGCTCAGCACTTACCAGTACATGGGGTCGGTTGTACTAATACTACACTCTGCACTTCTTGTGCAGATTTTGGAGTTGGTCTCAGCGGCTTACCATAGACTTGCTCGGATTTCAGCTACTCAGAGGAGACTTGAGGTGTAACTGCACGGCGTTCGCAGTTCTGAAGTCCACGTCTATTTTACTTTAGCTGTGTGTTTATTTCCAAACATCTTTATTTTATTTCAGACCTTTATTTATATAATTCTAGAATCTCCTGCACTTGTGACACCAATTCTGGGATGGTATTTAGACACTATTATTTTTATGAATTATTCACTATATTTCAGACGTTACTTCTGCAATTATTCTCTGTTATTAATAAATTTAAAAATTGTTTTAAAAATGGATAATATTATTCTAACGTTGGCTTGCCTAGCAAGTAAAATGTTAGGCGTCATCACGGTCCGAAGGTGGGAATTTCGGGTCGTGATAGTTGGTATCAGAGCCCTAGGTTACATAGGTCTCACGAGTCACGAGCAAGCTTAGTAGAGCCTGAAGGATCGGTACGAAGACGTCTGTACTTATCTCTCAGAGGCTATGAAGTTTAGGAGCAATATCACTTCTTTCTTATTCTGTCGTGCAATTTTATTCTATCATCGATGATTGAACCATTCTATTCTTATTCTCTCGCAGATGGTGAGAACACGTAATACCTCTACCGATGGACAGGGACCAGAACCCCCGATGGCAACTATGGCCAGGGGTAGAGGTCGAGGCCGAAGTCTTGCTAGAGGCCGAGGCAGTAGCCGAGGTAGAGCTCAGTCCAGAGCTCGAGCAGCTGCACCTGTTGTAGACACTCAGGTAGACCTTCAGGAGGAGGTCCCAGTTCAGAATGTACCAGTTGGACCAGTTCAGGTCCCGGAAGGATACATAGCCACTCCAGTGCTTTAGGACGCTCTAGTCCGATTGGTGAGTCTTATGGAGGATGTGGCCCAGAATGGTACATTTCCAGTGGCACCATCCATCTCACAGGCTGGGGGAGGAGCACAAACTCCCACTACTCCTGCTCCGAAGCAGATGGCTCCCCAGAATCAGGCTCCAGCAGCCCCGCAAGTTGGGGTAGTTCAGCCAATTATTGCGGCACAGATCGGTGATAGGTCCGCCATGTCTTTTGAGGCCTTATTGAGACTGGATAAGTTCACCAAGCTCTTTACAGTTCACTTCAGTGGTACACCTTCTGAGGACCCACAGGATTATCTTGAACGCTGCCATGAGGTGATGCGGAACATGGGTATAGTTGAGACTAATGGGGTTGATTTTGCTGTATTTCATATGACGGGTTCCGCCAAAAGGTGGTGGAGAGATTATACATTGAACCGACCTGTCGGATCGCCTTCACTTACCTGGGATCAGTTCTCTCAGCTATTTCTAGAGAAGTTCCTCGCAATCACACTGAGAGAGAAATTCCGCAAGCAATTTGAACGTCTACAATAGGGCAGTATAACTATTACTCAGTATGAGTCCCGTTTTGTGGATTTGGCCCGTCATGCTCTCCTTTTACTACCTATGGAGGGAGAGAGGGTGAGGATGTTTATTGAGGGACTCACTCACCCTATCAGACTTTAGATGGCCAAGGAGACCGGAAATGAGATTTTTTTTCAGGCGGCTGCTAATGTCGCAAGGAGGATCGAGATGGTTCTTGCAAAGGAGATAAGGCAGAGGTCCGATAAGAGGCCTCATCGGTTCGGTGGTTTCAGTGGTGCCTCGTCTAGTGGCAAAGGTAATTTTGGTAGGGGACATCCTCCCAAACCGTTTCATTCAGCACTTCATGTATCTCCCTGTGCTTTAGGGAGTCACGGTCCTATTATGCCTTACTCTGGGCAGCCATTATTCAGTGCACATTCAGCTCCTATCAGTGCATCACCACTCCAGAGTTACTATAGCGGTTATCCGGCCTATTTGGGTCAACTTTAGCTTCAGCAGCCATGACATAAGGATGGGTGTTATGAGTGTGGAAACATTGGTCACATCAGGAGGTATTGC
Source organism: Nicotiana tabacum (assembly GCF_000715075.1). Taxonomy (NCBI): domain Eukaryota; kingdom Viridiplantae; phylum Streptophyta; class Magnoliopsida; order Solanales; family Solanaceae; genus Nicotiana; species Nicotiana tabacum. Next base: position 84,093,863 of record NC_134088.1, on the reverse strand, counting down.
CCTAGATTGGAGAGTAACAGATCTCGGCAAGATTCTCGTGCCATCATACCGGCACCAGTTGCTTCACCGCCTACTCAACCAGCTAGAGGTAGGGGTCAGGCAGCTAGAGGTGGAGGTCAGGCTATTAGAGGTGGAGGTCAGGCCATTAGAGGTGGAGGTCAGATCGTTAGAGATAGAGGTCAGACCATTAGAGGTGGAGGCCAGCCAGTGAGAGGCCGTCCCAAGGACGCAGTTCAGAGTGGTGGGGCCCAGCCCCGATTTTATGCTTTTCCAGCTAGGCCTGAGGCCGAGTCATCTGATGTTGTGATCACAGGTATTATTCCAGTTTGCCATAGAGATGCTTCAGTTCTATTTGATCCAGGATCTATTTATTCCTATGTGTCCTCCTATTTTGCTTCATATTTGGTTGTGCCTTGTGATTCTCTAAGTGCTTCTGTGTGTGTATCTACACCGGTGGGAAACTCTGTTGTAGTAGATCATGTCTATCATTCGTGTGTGGTTACTATTGGTAATCTTGAGACTAGTATGGATCTTCTACTTCTTGATATGGTAGATTTTGATGTCATCTTGGGTATGGATTGGCTGTCCCCTTATCATGCTATATTGGATTGTCATGCCAAGACAGTGACCCTAGCTATGCCGGGGTTGCCTCGGTTAGGATGGAAAGGAACTCCTGGTCATTCTGCCAGCAGGGTTATTTCTTATATGAAAGCTCTGCGTATGGTAGAGAAAGGGTGTCTATCCTATTTGGATTATATTCGCGATCCCAGTGCACATGTCCCTTCTATGGACTCAGTACCAATTGTTCGTGAATTTCCAAAAGTATTTCCTGCAGATTTGTCGGGGATGCCACCCGACAGAGATATTGACTTCTGTATTGATTTGGCTCCAGGCACTCAGCCCATTTCTATTCCACCATACCGTATGGCCCCGCCAGAGTTGAAAGAATTTAAAGAGCAGTTACAAGACTTGCTTGATCAGGGATTCATTAGACCTAGTGCCTCGCCCTGGGGTACACCAGTATTATTTGTAAAGAAGAAAGATGGCTATATGCGGATGCGTATAGATTAACGGCAGTTGAACAAAGCTACTATCAAAAACAAATATCCGCTACCAAGAATTGATGACTTATTTGATCAGCTTCAGGGTGCCAAGGTATTTTCAAAGATTGATTTGAGGTCTGGTTACCATCAGTTGAAGATTAGGGCATCTTATGTCCCTAAAATAGCTTTTCGAACTCAGTATGGGCATTACGAATTCCTAGTGATGTCATTTGGGTTAACAAATGCCCTAGCAGCATTTATGGATTTGATGAATCGGGTGTTCAAACGTTATTTGGATTATTTTGTGGTTGCATTCATTGATGATATCTTGATTTACTCCAGCAGTCGAGAGGAACATGAGTAGCATCTTCAAAGTGTGCTTCACACCTTGAAGAATAATCAGTTATATGCCAAGTTTTCAAAATGTGAGTTTTGGTTAGACTCAGTTGCCTTTTTGGGGCATGTTGTATTGGCAAAAGGCATAAAGGTGGATCCTAAGAAGATTGAGGCTGTTCAGAATTGGCCTAGACCTACTTCAGTTACAGAGATCCGGAGTTTCCTGGGTTTAGCAGGTTATTTTCGTCAGTTCGTGGAAGGGTTTTCATCTATAGCAAGCCCATTGAGCAGATTGACCTAGAAAGGTGTCCCATTCGGATGGTCAGACGAGTGTGAGATGAGCTTTCAGAAGCTCAAGACCGCTTTGACTACGGCACCAGTATTGGTATTACCCACAGGTTCAGGATCGTATACGGTATATTGTGACGCATCTCACATTGGGCTTGGTGAAGTATTAATGCAAGATGGAAAGGTAATTGCATATGCGTCGCGGCAGTTGAAAGTTCACGAGAAGAATTATCCTGTTCATGACTTAGAATTGGCAGCCATTGTTCATGCACTGAAGATTTGGAGGCATTACCTCTACGGTGTCTCGTGTGAGGTATTTACTGATCATCGTAGCCTTCAGTATCTGTTCAAACAAAAGGATCTTAATTTGAGGCAGAGAAGATGGTCGGAGTTGTTGAAAGACTATGATATCACCATTTTGTATCACCCTAGAAAGGCCAATGTGGTGGCCAATGCTTTGAGTAGAAAGGCTGTGAGTATGGGCAATCTTGCGTATATTCCGGTTGGTGAGAGGCCATTAGCTGCAGATGTTCAGACTTTGGCTAATCATTTCGTGAGGTTAGATGTTTCAGAACCCATTCGGGTTCTACCTTGCACAGTCGCTCGGTCTTATTTATATGAGCGCATCAAAGAGAGGCAGTATGATGATCCTCATTTACTTGTCCTTAAGGACACGGTGTGGCACGGTGATGCCAAACAGGTTGTTGTGGGGGAAGATGGGGTTCTGCGAATGCAGGGTCATATTTGTGTGCCTAATGTGGATGGGCTTCGTGAATTAATTCTTGAAGAAGCACACAGTTCCAGGTATTCTATTCATCCAGGTACCGCCAAAATGTATCAAGATTTGCGGCAACATTATTGGTGGAGGAGAATGAAAAAGTATATAGTTGCATATGTAGCTCGGTGCCTGAATTGTCAGCAAGTTAAGTATGAGCATCAGAGACCTGGTGGTTTGCTTCAGAAGTTAGAAATTCCTGAATGGAAGTGGGAGCGTATCACTATGGATTTTGTTATTGGGATCCCACGGACTCAGAGAAAATTTGACACAGTTTGGGTCATTGTGGACAGGTTGACCAAGTCAGAACATTTCATTTCAGTGGCAGTTACCTGTTCTTCAGAGAGGTTAGCTGAAATTTACATTCGTAAGATTGTCTGCCTTCACGGTGTGCCCGTGTCTATTATTTCAGATCGAGGTACGCAGTTTACCTCACATTTTTGGAGGGTTGTACACTGTGAGTTAGGCACACGGATGGAGTTGAGTACAATATTTCATCCACAGACAGACGGGCAGTCAGAGCGCACTATTCAGATATTGGAAGATATGCTCCACGCTTGTGTTATAGACTTTGGAGTTTCTTGGGATCATTTCTTGCCACTTGCGGAGTTTGCTTATAATAATAGCTACCAGTCGAGCATTCATATGTCTCCATATGAGGCATTATACGGAAGACGATGCCGATCGCCAGTTGGTTGGTTTGAACTGGGAGAGGCTCGGTTGTTGGGTACCGATTTGGTACAGGATGCCTTGGATAAGGTCAAGATTATTCAGGATCGACTTCGCACGGCTCAGTCTAGGCAAAAGTGTTATGCCGACCGTAAAGTTCGTGATATTGCATTCATGGTTGGAGAAATAATATTGCTCCGGGTTTCACCTATGAAAGGTGTAATGAGGTTCGGAAAGAAGGGCAAGTTGAGCCCTAGGTATATCGGACCCTTTGAAATTCTTGAAAAAGGTGGGTGAAGTAGCCTACAGGCTTGCATTACCACCTAGTTTATCAGTGGTTTATCCGGTGTTCCATGTGTCTATGCTCCGGAAATATCATGGTGATCCGTCCCATGTGTTAGATTTCAACACAGTCCAATTGGACAAAGATTTTACTTACGAGGAGGAGCCGGTGGCTATTCTAGTCTGGCAGGTACGACAGTTGAGGTCTAAGAGTTATCCTTCAGTTCGAGTGCAATGGAGAGGTCAGCCGGTAGAGGAATCTACCTGGGAGTCCGAGTCGGACATGCAGAGTAAATATCCATACCTTTTTCTCCAGCTCAGGTACCTTTTTCTAACTCTGTTCGAGGACGAACGTTTGTTTTAGAGGTGGAGAATGTGATGACCTAAAATGTCATCTTTAAATTTAATAAGTAATGCTATGTTCTAAGACCTTGAAAACAACCATTTATCATTCCTTGACTTGCGTGCGCAGTCCGTACAATTTTCCAAAAAGTTTTTATGTGAAAAATGGATTAAAATGTGAAATAGAGCTTTAAAAACTCAACTGAGTTGACTTTAGTCAATATTTTGAGCAAACGGACCCGGATCAGTATTTTGACAATTTTAGTAGGTCCGTATCGTGATTTGGGACTTGAGCGTATGCCCGGAATCGAATTCCGAGGTACCTAGCTCGAGATATGGAATTTTGATGAAAACATAAAAGCTTGAAAGCTTAATGATTTTTAAAAAATTAATGATATTAGATTTATTGACCTCGGGTCCGTATTTTGGTTCCGGAGCCCGGTGTAGGTCCACTATAATATTTATGACTTATCTTCCGAATATGGTGAGAATCGAAGTTGATTTCACGTGATTCGGAAGTCCGGTTGTAAAAATATAAGATTTAAAATTTTCTTGAAAATTTCCTTTAAATTGGTGTCTGATTCGTAGTTCTAGGTGTTATTTTGGCAATTTGATCACGCGAGCAAGTTCGTATGATGTTTTAAGACTTGTGTGCATGTTTGGTTTGGAGCCCCGAGGGCTCGGGTGAGTTTTGGATAGGATACGGGATGATTTTGAACTTAGAAAATCTAGTTTTTCTGCAACTTCAAGCTTCTGGTATTTCCTTCAACGCGTTCGCGAATGTACTCACGCGAACGCGAAGAGCAAATGGGCTGGCTGAATTTTTCTTCTTCGTGAACGCGAAGATTGGGCCGCGAACGCGAAGCTATGGGGACTTTACCCTTCGCGAACGCGACCAGCTCAACGCGAACGCGAAGCTTTAGAGGCCTGGGGGAGGGGTCAGTCGCCCTTCTACGCGAACGCGAGCACTGGCACGCGAACGCGAAGGCCAGGGGAAAAAGCCTTCACGAATGCGAAGGAGGACTCGCGAACGCGAAAGCTACGGGCTGCTATTCATCGCGAACGCGATAGGCCCTTTGCGAACGCGAAGAAGGCCTGACGCATGTGACTTAAAACAAAACCAAAACGGGATTTTTCCCATTTTTCACAAACCCTCAATTAGAACTAGGCTTAGGGGCGATTTCAAAGGAGTTTTTCACGATTTCGAATTGGGTAAGTGTTCTTTATCATATAGTGATTGTATTTCCTAAATCTAAGTCTATATTCATCATTTATTTCGGATTTAGATGGAAGAAATTGGAATTTTTATAAAATCTTCCAAAAACGAAAAGTTATGATTTGAAGGTCCATTTGATATCGGAATTGGACAATTTTTGTATGGTTGAACTCGTATCGGAACGGGTGTTCGGATTTTGCATATTTTTATGGGATTTAAGATGTGGGTCCCATTGTCAAATATTTAAATGAATTTCGTATTTTTATCCGAAAAATTAATAAATTCATATGAAATTAATTCCTATGATTCGTATTGAGTATATCAAATTGTTTGTGAATAGATTTGAAGATTTTGGAGACAAATTTAAATGGAAAAGTTGTGGTCGAGTAATTGATTGAAATTTGCAAATCGAGGTAAGTGTCGTGGTTAACCTTGACTTGAGGGAATAGAACCCTTAAATTATTTGTTATGTGAAATGCATGTGAACGACGTATAGGCGAGGTGACGAGTGTCTATACGTCGTCAAATTAATTGTTTGCATAATTACTTGAAAAATCATAAATTATTTTAAATCATGAATTAATTATTATAATAATTGGTTTATCTCCTATTCTTTGCCAAATATTAATTCTTGAATTCCTGCATTAATTGTTACATGCTACTTGAATTATGTGTCTTAATTGTTATTTGACATTTAGCATATTAAATATTAAACTACCTATTTTCTCCTTGATTTCTATAATAATTTGCTATTTGACATTGTCTGTTTCATGATTAAATCATAATTATTGTATGCTTGTTGTCTTATAATTTCATATTAATTATTGCATTTATTGGGGAAATTCCTTATATAAGAATTGGTAAATGAATATACTGGAGGAGCGGGTTGCACGCCGCAACAGAATTGATTATAATGAATATATTGGAGGTTCGGGTTGCACGCCGCAACAGACTTATTAAAAGTCTATATTGGAGGATCGGGTTGTACGCCGCAACAGACTTATTAAAAGTTTATATTGGAGGATCGGGTTGAACACCGCAACAGACTTATTAAAAGTCCATATTGGATGATTGTGTTGCACGCCACAACAGACTTATTTAAAAGTCAACATATATATATATATTGGGGGATCGGGTTGCATGCCGCAACAGACTTGATTAAAAATGAATATATTGTGAGAGCGGGTTGCACGCTGCAACAGAATTGAATGTGAATATATTGTGAGAGCGGGTTGCATGCTGCAACATAATTGAATGTGAATATATTATGAGAGCGGGTTGCACGCTGCAACAGAATTGATGAAAATGACAATTTGTTATGACTGCTGAGTTGGCTTCAATTATTATAAATGAATTACCTGATTTATTTCTATTATTATTTTTGTTACTAATATTGCATACAGGTAATGTAAGTGACCCGCCTTAGCCTCGACACTACTTCGTCGAGGTTAGGCTCAGCACTTACCAGTACATGGGGTCGGTTATACTGATACTACACTCTGCACTTCTTGTGCAGATTTTGGAGTTGGTCCCAGCGGCGTACCATAGACTTGCTCGGATTTCAGCTACTCAGAGGAGACTTGAGGTATAACTGCACGACGTTCGTAGTTCTGAAGTCCCCATCTATTTTACTTTAGCCGTGTGTTTATTTACAGATAGCTTTATTTTATTTCAGACCTTTATTTGTATAATTCTAGAAGCTCGTGCACTTATGACACTAATTCTAGGATGGTATTTAGACACCGTTATTTTTATGGATTATTCACTATATTTCAGATGTTACTTCCGCAATTGTTCTCTATTTTTAATAAATTTTAAAAAAAATTTAAAAATGGATAATATTATTCTAACGTTTGCTTGCCTTGCAAGTGAAATGTTAGGCGCCGTCACGGTCCGAAAGTGAGAATTTCGGTTCATGACAGGAACATACGTTAAAGCTCAAAATTGGCAAGATAACATAGTTAGGAATTGGTCCTAGTAGGTACATTGGAACACATGAGTTGATTGATTACGAGGATGCAGAACAAAGTAGGGAGATAAACTCAGGAAGAGTAGCAGGAATAAACTTTCGTAACACACAAAAATACACTAGGCTAGGCATGTTTAAGTAGTGAGAATATTTCATGGTGAGCACATATAGTGGGCATAAGTTAGAGTCATAATTTGAGCAAGTTTAGATGCCGGAAAATCTCATAGTCACAAGATAACAGGATAACACAATAGCATATTGATTCACAAAAGCTCAGAAAAACATGAACACAATAAGAAGTAATGAAATTGACATAGCCAAAGACACTTACCAGTTGCGATTTAGCAAACAAGTAAACAAGAAGAATAACTCCAATAATACTTCAAACGTTGATAGCAAAGAGAGCAGCAAAAACCAAAAACTCAGTGCGTCAGAGTTCCCAAGGATTTCAGATGAACCCCGAGCAGTGCTCGCACTGAGAAAAGGTCAACTAATCGAATTTTGGTGGCCTTGGCTTTCAACCGGCCAAGTGCCCAAGTTTCAGAACAGTATATAATAAGTTTAGAGTGAGAGAGGAACAGTAATTAAGGTCCGTTTTAGTGGAATTTGGAGGAGGGGTATATATAGTGTTGAATCAGGCGAGTAAACAAGGAAAGAAATCAAGCAAACATAAATAAGGAAAAGAAAAATATTACATGCAATCAGTAGAGTAACCGGCAAAGGAAAGAAATCGAATTTCAAACCATAATTAGGGTTCAACATTTGAAATCAGCCAACTGGTGTGAGAAATCAGCCCCCTTTTCATGTATATAGACGAAATATCGTCCAAATCTCAAAGGTTAAGGTCGATCCAGTCCGGTCTAGAGATAGTACTTTCCAAGTGCCTGAGTAATACCACAAACGTGTGACCAGTAGCGGAGGAACGTAGATATGGTAAGCAAATAATGGGTGAATCCCATTATCAACCAGATTTAGAGAGGGATTGAAAGGGAAGGAGGCTAGGGTTCTTCAGAGAGAGGGGGAGTTTGAGAGTGTTTAGGGGCGGCTATTTGGAGATAATGGGTTAGGGTTTCTGGAGTTTGGCTAATTAAAAATGAGGGGTTGATCGTGGGTCGTTGATCTTAAAAGATCAACGGCCAGGATTTTTAAAAAAGCGGGGCGGGTCGCTCAAACGGGTTCCGACCGAGTTATCTTAAGGGGGTTATCTTAAAAGATCAACGGTCTAATGATAATAATTGGGCCAGGGATTTTGGGCATCTGGGCAAGCTTTTGGTTCGATTTTGACTCAACATTGGGCCAAATTTTAAAAATTAAAAAAAGTAAATTAATAAAATAGCTAAATAAGTATAAAAAATATTATTTAAGCAAATAAGTATTTTAAAATAATAGCTGAAGGTTGTAAACGTATAAAAAGTTATTTTGACCCTAAATAAAATGATAAATGTAATTAATTATAAAATATAGGCTATTATTGCAAAAATGTGTAAATAACCTAAAAATACAAATATAATTACATGAAATGAAATAAAATGTTATAAAATATGCATGTGGGTACAAATAATAAATTTAAATGATTAAATCACCCCAAAATAATTTGAAGGGATAATTAATAAATATTTGAATAATTTAAATGCAAGAAAAAATAATTTTAAAGCTTTAAAAATTATAAAAAATACTTATATGACCCCTATAAGTTGGGTAATAATGCAAAATGATATTTTGAAAGTATATGAAATATTTTATAAAATATGAGAGCAAAATTGGGTATTAACATTCTCTATGAAAGACTTTGAGCCTGTTCAGGAGATAATCACCACGTTCACTATCATAACTAATGAACTAAAGTCGCTAAGAAAGGTGTTCACTTCTGAAGAACTGGTTGGCAAAGCCTTGAGGATTCTTCCTGCGTCATTGAAAATAAAAGTCACATCCATTCAGGAAGCAAAGGAGCTGGATAAAATCTCATTGGATTAGTCGATTGGGAATCTAAAAACGCATGAAATAAGAGAGCTGGAACTACGCAAGGAAGAACCAAAAAGGGATAAGGCGCTGGTTCTCAAGGCTACATATGAAGATGAGTCTGATGATGATGATCGGGATATTGCACTATTTGCTAAGTTCAAAAAATTCATGAAGGATTTCAGATATGGACTCAAGAGAGAAAACCATGGCAAACCTAAGCATATTGACAAATTCTCATACGATGGATGCTACAAGTGTAATAAGCTGGATCACATGGTCAAAGACTGTCCAATATGGAAAGTTAAATGGAAAAAAGAAAGATCTGAGAAAGAGAAAAGGGACAAGTTAAATGAGCGTAGTCCAAACAAAAATAAAGTTCTAGGCAAGGGATTCACTGAGGCCATGAAACAAGCCTTCCTGGTGTCATGACCCCAATTTCCTTCTGTAGGATGTCGTGAGGGCACCTAGTCTCTAAGTTTAGGTAAGCCTAACACTTACTAAATAAATAAAAAAATTCAACCATCAAATGAAAAATACGAGATAAATTTTTTTTACAAGTTAAAATTCCCAAAACCAGTAGTACAAGTCATAAGCTCTACTGAGTTTGCTAGAAAATCCCTAAATGCAACTGTTCGGAATGGAATTAAACAGTACAATGAAAATATCAGAAGGTGAATCCGAGGCATGCGAACGCGATGACAGGTTTACCTTGAGTCTCCACAGCTCGACCAGCCAGCTAATAATCAACAACAACAATGGCACATGGATCTGCACCAAAATGTACAGAAGCATAGTATGAGTACACCACAGCGGTACCCAGTAAGTATCAAGACTAACCTCAGTGGAGTAGTGACGAGGGACAGTCAAGATACCTACTAGACTAAACAACCTGAACAAGTGTGTAGATGAACTAACAGAGAAACAATATTAATATAAAGCTAAGCAGGATAAGGAATACAAAATAATACTTGCAATGATACACTAGTAACAACAATGTTCAACAGGAAGCAATTAGGTAATAATGCTATAGAGTAACTGATCACAGACTAAGTTCGGAGAAACCAAATAAAGGGAAAACCAACAACAACTCAATAAGAACAATCGCTTTCACATCAGATCTGTTCAAGCATTTCCACGAGGTACCGAACCTTATAATCACAGCTCACGGGTCCCAATTCATGAACCCTAATCACTTGGCATCTTGTTCCCACATTACAAATCATAACTGCACGGACGACTGACGTGCCAATAGAACAATCCTCACACAGAAGGCAAGAACACAAGAGTACGTATAATGGTTAATGACATCAGTATTCACCTTTTAAAACCGATATGGGTGATTTAACTATGTGTATGCTTGTACAAGTATTCTACCATAATTCCGGTCAACAAATAAGAGAAGAGATAATGAATGACACATAAGAAATGATCACCACGAAATGTACAGTGTAATAAAAGCAGTAATGAAGTTTGAAGCAACGACCATCACAACGAGATTAACTACATAGAACTGAGCAAATAGTGCAACACGAAGGAAAACAATTACTAGTATGCTAAGGAAAAAATCAATTAAAGACAAGTGCACAGAAAAGGGAAAATGACAACAAGAGACCTCCCGAGGTACCGCCTTGTAGTCTCAAATCGTAAAATGAATCACAACTTTTCTTATATCACCGCGGGAGCCTTTATATTTAGTTTTGACAATCATTTTTCCCGAAATAGCATCCCATGTTTTATCCCATCTTATCACACCACATGGATTCTAGTAGTTTCCCTACTAGCCACTCGTTTCAAGCCCACCTTATCTCACCGCATGTGTTTTAACACCCAGACCTTATACCACTGCATGCGTATCAATAACACCAACAACATGGCAGAAACCTCGTGCAACACAATAACAACTGCACGACAGAAATCTCGTGCAAACACAATAACAAACGCACGCTATAAACCTCGTGCAAACACAATACAAATTGCATGGAAGAAACCTCGTGCAAACACAATAACAATCACACGGCAGAAACCTCGTGCAAACACAATAACAACCGCACGACAGAAACCTCGTACAAATACAATAAAAATTCTCTCAACAGAAACCTCGTGCAAACACAATAATAATTCTCTCAACAGAACACGTATACCAAAAACATAACAACTCAAATAAATGACTTTCACAATATGTGCTCACATGCTGCAATATTTTCTCAAAACAGTTTCAATATCACAACCACACATAGCCCTCAGCTCAACAACACTGAATACAATAGCAACATCGATAATAACACGAGAATACGGAAAGTAAATTAACTCAGTAACTTCAAAATACAAAGAAAACTGAAGAACGAACTCACAAAGAAAGACACAACATGAAATAATGGTACAACATAGCAATAGCTCAACAAGGAAGAGATAATGTGTAGTGATGATTCCACAAAAGTACAATTCAACGGTAAGAGGGATAACACGAATCAATGATTCCATATAAGGATAAGTCGACAATAATAAAGGATAACAAAACTTCATTTAGGGTTGAGCAACTATGGAAGAGATACAAAAAATTCAGTTAAGGATGAGCAAATTATAGAAAAAGATAATAATAACTTCAACTAATGATAGGCTATTACGGAAAAGATAATAATAACTTCAATCAAGAATAAACAATTACGGAAAAGATAGCATGTCAATAAAAGAGGAAACAACTCCAGTAAAGGCACATAAGAGTTTAATCGATAATAAGGGTAAAACATGAAGCAATAAATTTCAAATAAGACACATAAGGGTTGTGAGCATCTAATTTTTTACCATATTTGAATTTCTCATCACTTTTAGTATTTAAATAGTTTTAAGTTTAATCTTTATATATTTTAGTTTTTGTTTCACCTTTTATAGGTTTTATTTGAGAAAATTAAAAACCCAAAAAAAGAGTTACTTGGACTTTGTTTTATATATTTCCTATTATAGCAAGTTATTTTAGTTTATTCTTATATAGAAAAAAAATTATTTAAAAAGAGACTTAAAGAAGAGAGACGTTTGAAGCAAAAAGCAGAAAACAAGAAACGTAGATTTATAAGGAAAAAGATTCTTTTCATTTTTTTAAAATGTGGACCCCACTACCTTATCCCTCCATAATAAACTCCACCTGCACCACGTTACTAAAGTCACCAAAAAAGAAAATCGGGCCCCAAGCTTCCTTCTTACATATTCTATATAAGGAGAAAACCTAGAACTTGGGAGGGGAGGGGGGAGGGGAGACGCAACTCACTACTTCTTCCTCCTTAGGTGATATTATTTTTCCTCCTCACTAAACCTCCATGAGTCACTGAAAATCAGTCATAAAATTATCCCTAACCCACTCTGAAACATATGTAATTCCACTAGTTCGTCGCTACTGCTTTAGTTGTACAACCACCAGCGAAATACCACCCAAAACAATCCCTTTCCTCTGTTAAAACCCAGTTGGAAAATGCAGCGAAACCCCCTTTAAAACCATCGTAGTTCTTTCTCAAAGTAGCATGCAATTGGGTTGAGTCGGGGTTGAGTTCATGACGAGATTCCGTTTGTGGTTCCGACGAGGTCTTTCATCGCGGATCTATCACATGTCGTAGTAGCTGTTATTCCAACTTTTATAAAGGATCTTTGTATATTGCAAGTCTGAAATTGCTAAGCTCAAGGTCCATTTCTATTTTAAATCTTTATTTCATGCATGGCTTGGTGTTTAATGTTGTTGAGCTTATATTACTTGCGCACTGTTTATATATTTATGTGGTGATTCGTTCTTAGTTTGAGAATTGTTGTGATGTTATGTTGATTTTCAGTTTCTCTCATTAGCTTTGCAACTGCAATTTAGTATAACAATTGTGGCTTAGAGTTAATTCGTATGTTTCAAGTTATTTGCTAAACGGATCAGTTGAATAGGATTTTATTAGAATTAGGGAATGAAGATTCAATGTGATATTTATGGGAGTCTTACAAAATTGAAATGGGTCCTGGGCTTTTGACTTTTAATGGATATTGAGTTTAGGATGATTTGAACCAATAAGTGGACCAGGTTGTATTGGGCTTGAATTTTACTCATTGACTAGCTCGCCATTTGATCCATAGCTGCTAATAACTCCAAAATGCCTTTTAGCCGGTTAATAACTTGTATTTTAGATAGCTAAGTAATACACTTCTTCCACAATAAATTTCATACCTCATACCTTTACAATAATCTCAAAGTTAGTTTAGGAAAACTAATTAACAATATCGCTAGGCAACTAGTAGGCACACCTTAACGTTTTTATTCACGGATTCGCTTGTGTACCTTGATGTTTAATATTTAGTAAATTAATTCTATAATCTCCATAGCTTAATTATTTTTTAATTTAATTAATCTCTTGTTCTAATCGTGGATTCGCTTGCGTAACGCGATAGTGGCATTTAATAATGTGATGACCCAAAAGGTCATCTTATATTTTAGAAATCGAATATGCGCTATTAAGCCTTAAAAATCTCATTTTTACCCTCCTCGATTTGCGTGCGCAGTCCAGGCAGGTTTCCGAAAAGCTTTTATGCTGAAAACTAATGGAAATAAAAAAAATTTGCCTTAAAAATTGATTTTAGTTGACTTCGGTCAATATTTTTGGTAAACGGATCCAGATCCGTACTTTGACGGTCCTGGTAGGTCCGTATCGAATTATGTGACCTGGGCGTATGCCCGAAATCGAATTTGGAGGTCCCTAGCTTGAGTTATGAATTTTTGATGAAAATTAAAAGTTAGAAAATTATTTATTTTTAAGAATTGATTGATATTTGGCATTGTTAGTATCGGGTCCGTATTTTGGTTCCGGAGCCTGGTACAAGTTCATTATGATATTTAAGACTTGTCTGTGAAATTTGGTAAGAAACGGAGTTGATTTGCCATGATTTGGACGTCCAGTTGAAAAGATAGGAATTTTAAAGTGTTCTTGAAAATTTCATTTGATTTGGTGCTAAAATCGTAGTTCTAGGTGTTATTTTGGCGATTTGATCGCACGAGCAAGTTCGTATGATATTTTTAGACTTGCGTGCATATTTGGTTTGGAGCCCCGAGGGCTCGGGTGCCATTCGGGCGATGCGCGAGTTGAGTTCAAACCTCAACAGGGCTGTTGGTGCACCAAATCTAGTGTGCCCGCACCTGCGAGCCTTTGGTCGCAGGTGCGAGCGATAGCCCCGCAGGTGCGACCCAGGCCTGGACTTCATTTTTTCGCAGATGCGGACATTTCTCCGCAGAAGCGAAACCCTATCTGCAGGTGCGGCCCCAGTTGGCCCAGTCCTTTTCCGCAGAAGCGCACATCCTGTCCGCACGTGCCGATGCACAGGTGCGAAGGTCGTTGGGCAGTGAGTTCATTTAATTCGGACTCCAGCCATTTTTCTTCTCGTTTTCAAAAGTATAGGAGGCCTTGTCGATTTTTCAAAGACATTTTCTTCCCCAAATCATAGGTAAGTGTTCCTTAACTCGTTTCTTTCAATCTTTTATTTCATTTTACTAGAATTAAACCTAAAATCTAGAGTTTTCATGGTAGAATTAGGGGTTAGGGTAGAAACTAGTGATTTCGGAAATTTAGGGATTTAAACCTCGATTTAAGGTCGGATTCCAAAACCAATTACATATTCGGGCTTGGGGGTGACTGCGTAAATGAATTTTGGTTCGAACGTCGGGTTTTGACCAAGCAGGTCCGGGGTCAATTTTCGAATTTTTAGAGGAAAATTTGGGAAATCTTTAATTATTCATTAAAGTTGATTCCTTTAGCAATGTTTGATATTATTGAGTCATTTTTGAATAGATACGAATGCTTTGGAGGTGAATCCCAAAGAAAAGGCTGTGATTGAGAATTTAGTGGCCTTCGGAGCGAGGTAAGTGCCGTGTCTAACTTTAGCTTGAGGGAATATGTATTATGTGTTCATTTGCTACGTGATTGGTTGTTAAATGCGATGTATAGGTGAGGTGACGAGCATCTATGCGTCGTTGTTGAGTCATAACATGCGAGTGAAATTCTATTCTTGTCTATTTTGTAGCCTTAAATTCTACTATCCATGCTTAGCGGGTTATTTGAAATGTTGGGTGACTCATATTTGGTTTCACTGAGATTTGGTAATTTTTGAATATTGATTCGAGGTTGAGATTACATTGTGCTATTGATTATGGGAAAATACTGGTTTTTTTATGATACTCTTATCTATCCGTTATTGATTCTGTGATTTGTGAGGAGGAGTGTAAAGCATGAAGGGTGATGTCGTGCATACATTATTTATATTGTGAGGAAGAGTGTAAAGCACGAAGGGTGATGCCGTGTATATTATGAGAGGTTTAATGCACGAAGGGTGACGTCGTGCCGTTCTATTTATTTATTTGGCGAGGTTGAGAGTAAAAGCACGAAGGGTGATGTCGTGTTGTTCTATTTATTTATTTGGTAAGGTTGAGAGTAAAAGCACGAAGGGTGATGTTGTGCCATTCTATTTATTTATTTGGTGAGGTTGAGAGTAAAATCATGAAGGGTGATGCCGTGCAGTTTCCTTTGCTGTTTTATTTGCTCAATTTGTTTAAGGATTTTCGGTTTAATTCTCTCTTTTCACTATTCTCACTCTTTATATTGTATTCCTCCACTATATGTCCCCTTCCTATTATTTCTGCGTTATTTCTTTATTTACCGTTGTTGCCACTAGCATGATTATATTGTTCAGGTTATATATGGGTGTCTTGTCCTAGCCTCGTCACTACTTCGCCGAGGTTAGGCTCGACCTTACCAGTACATGGGATCGGTTGTACTGATGCTGCATTCTACACTTTTTGTGCAGATTTTAATACCGGCTCAGGTTGACCGAGATTTGCTACTGGTCCGCTGTCCGGAGACTCAAGGTAGATTTGTCAGCATTCACAGACCTTGAAGTCCCTATCTATATTTTATGTCCTACTGTTTTCTTTCATTCAAATAGTTGTATTTCTTTCACACTATTACTTGTAGTAAATTTTAGAATGCTCGTGAATTGTGACTCCAGATCCGGGTGGTAGTAATTAATGCAGTTTTATGATATTCCGCACATATTATATTTCATCTTAGTTAATTAGTGATAATTACTGAATGGAAATAAGGAATTGGTTCAATGATTCTCTAACGTTGGCTTGCCTAGAAAGTGAAATGTTAGGCGCCATCACGGTCCCGTCGGTGGGAAATTTCGAGTCATGACAGTTGGTATCAGAGCACTAGGTTGCATAGGTCTCACGATTCATGAGCAAGCTTAGTAGTGTCTGGAGGATCGGTACGGAGACGTCTGTGCTTATCTTCCAGAGGCTATGAAATTTAGGAACAAGTTTCACTTCTATTCTTCTATGTCGTGCGATTTTGTTTTCACAATGCTGATTGAACTCTTCTACTCTTATTCTCTCGCAGATGGCGAGAACACGTACCGCTTCCTCAGCTGAGCAGCAGCGAGAGCCTCCAGTGATAGCTCCTACGCGGGGCAGAGGTCGAGGCCGTGCCAGACGCCGAGGCAGGGGCAGGGCCCAGCCTAAGGCCCGAGCAGCAGCCCCAACAGTGGAGCCTCAGATAGAGCTTGACGAGGAGGTTCCATCCCAGACTATTCCTGCCGGACTAGCTCAGGTTCCGGAGGGGTTCATTACTACCCTAGTACTTTAGGACGCTTTGGTCCGTTTGGTGGGACTTATGGAGAGTGTGGCCCAGACTGGTGCATTTCCCATGGCACCAGCAGTATCTCAGGCTGGAGGAGAAGCCCAGACTCTTACCACTCCTGCTCCGGAGCAGATAGCTCCCCAGTATCAGGCTCCAGCAGCTCAGCCAGTCGGATTAGTTCACCGGTTATTGTGGCATAGGTCGGAGATGGGCCAGCTATGTATTCTAAGGCTTTATGGAGATTGGATAGGTTTATCAAGCTCTTTCATGCTCACTTCAGTGGTTCTCCTTCAGAGGATCCCTAGGAGTATCTTGATAGCTGTCACGAGGTCTTACGGAACATGGGTATAGTGGAGACCAATGGGGTCGATTTTGCTGTATTTCAGATGACTGGTTCCGCCAAGAAATGGTGGAGAGATTACTTGTTGACCAGACCAGCTGGGTCGCCTGCTCTTACTTGGGACCAGTTCTCTCAGTTCTTCATAGAGAAGTTTCTACCTATCACATTGAGAGAGGAGCGTCACCGTCAGTTTGAGCATCTCCAGCCGGGCAGTATGACTGTTACTTAGTATGAGACCCATTTTGTAGATTTGGCCCGTCATGCTATTCTTTTGCTTCCCACAGAGAGAGAGAGAGATAGAGAGAGAGAGAGGGTGAGGAGGTTCATTGATGGACTTGCTCAGCCTATCAGATTACAGATCGCTAAAGAGACTAGGAGTGAGATTTCCTTTCAGGCGACTGCTAATGTCGCCAGACGAGTCGAACTGGTTCTTACTCAGGGAGGTCAGGGGTCTGACAAGAGACCTTATCATTCCGGTGAGTTCAGTGGTGCCTCATCTAGAGGCAGGAGTACTTTTGGTAGAGGCCATCCTCCCAGGCCGTTTCATTCAGCACTCCAGGCATCCCACGGTATCTCAAGTGGTCGTGGCCCTCAGATGCGTTATTTCGATCAGCTAGCCTACAGTACACGACTAGCTCCTATTAGTGCACCACCACTCCAGAGTTATCAGGGTGGTTATTCAGGTCGACAGGGTCAGTTTCAGGGTCAGCAGTCACAGCAGCCAAAGTTATGTTATATTTTTGGAGATCCGAGGCACATTGCTAGATTTTTCCCTCGGGCAACGGGCAGCTCACAATATCAGAGTTCGCATGCCATGGTTCCGGCACCAGTTGTTGCACCACCTGCTCAGCCAGCCAGAAGTAGGGGTCAGGAAGCCAGAAGTAGAGGCCAGACTGTTAGAGGTAGAGGTCAGGCCGTTAGAGGTGGAGACCAGCCAGTTAGAGGTCGTCCCATGGACGTAGTTCAGAGTGGTGGGGCACAGCCCCGGTGTTATGCTTTCCCAGCCATGATTGAGGCTGAGTCATTTGACGATGTTATCACAGGTACTGTTTCAGTTTGCAGTAGAGATGCTTTAGTTCTATTTGATCCGGGATCTACTTACTCCTATGTGCCATCCTATTTTGCTTCCTATTTGGTTGTGCCCCGTGATTCTTTGAGTGCTCTTGTGTATGTGTCCACACCAGTGGGAGATACTATTGCTGTAGATCGTGTTTATCGTTCGTGTGTGGTCACCATTGGGAGTCTTGAGACTCGTGTAGATCTTCTACTTCTCGACATGGTTGATTTTGATGTCGTACTGGGTATGGATTAGTTGTCACCTTATCATGCTATATTAGATTGTCATGCCAAGACAGTGACCTTAGCCTTGCAGGGGTTGCCTCGATTAGAGTGGAGAGGAAATCTTGACCATTCCACCAACAGGGTTATCTCTTATGTGAAGGCTCAGCATATGGTCGAGAAGGGGTATCTAGCTTATTTGGCTTATGTCCGCGATTCTAGTGCGGATGTTCCTTCCATAGATTCGGTGCCGGTTGTTCGTGAGTTTCCAGAGGTGTTTCCTGCAGACCTGCCGGGGATGACACCCGACAGGGATATTGATTTCTGCATTGATTTGGCTCCGGGCACTCAGCCTATTTTCATTCCGCCATATCACATGGCCCCGTTAGAGTTGAAAGAATTGAAGGAGCAGTTGCAAGATTTGCTTGATAAGGGCTTCATTAGACCTAGTGTCTCGCCCTGGGGTGCACCTGTGTTGTTTATAAAGAAGAAAGATGGATCGATGAGGATGTGTATAGATTATAGGCTGTTGAACAAAGTCACCATCAAGAACAATTATCCATTGCCAAGGATTGATGATTTATTTGATCGGTTTCAGGGTGCCAAGATGTTTTCAAAGATTGATTTGAGATCTGGC
The DNA here is from genome assembly GCF_000715075.1 of Nicotiana tabacum. Classification (NCBI taxonomy): domain Eukaryota; kingdom Viridiplantae; phylum Streptophyta; class Magnoliopsida; order Solanales; family Solanaceae; genus Nicotiana; species Nicotiana tabacum. Next base: position 84,075,077 of record NC_134088.1, on the reverse strand, counting down.
TACCATCAATTAAGGATTAGGGCATCCGATGTTCCTAAGACAGCTTTTCGGACTCGGTATGGGCATTATGAGTTTCTAGTGATGTCATTTGGGCTGACAAATGCCCCAGCAGCATTCATAGATTTGATGAACCGGGTGTTCAAACCCTACCCGGATTCCTTTATGGTTGTGTTTATTGACGATATCTTGATCTACTCCCACTGTCAAGAGGAGTATAAGCAGCACCTTCGGATCGTTCTTCAGACTCTGAAAGACAGCCGGTTATATGCTAAGTTCTCAAAATGCGAGTTTTGGTTAAGTTCAGTTGCTTTCTTGGGTCACGTTATATCAGCAGAGGGTATTCAGGTTGATCCTAAGAAGATTGAGGCAGTTTAGAACTGGCCTAGACCCACATCAGCTACAGAGATCCGTAGTTTCCTAGGTTTGGCGGGCTATTACCGTCGATTTATGGAGGGGTTTTCATCAATAGCAGACCCGTTGACCAGATTGACCCAGAAGGGTGCCTCGTTCAGGTGGTCAGACGAGTGTGAAGCGACCTTTCAGAAGCTCAAGACTGCTTTGAATGCGACACCAGTATTGGTGTTACCCACAGGTTTAGGATCTTATATAGTATACTATAATGCATCCCGTATTGGTCTGCGTGCGGTATTGATGCAGGGTGGCAAGGTTATTGCATATGCTTCACGGCAGCTGAAGGTTCACGAGAAGAATTACCCTGTTCATGATCTAGAGCTGGCAGCCATTGTTCATGCGCTGAAGATTTGGAGGCACTATCTTTACGGCGTGCCATGTGAGGTATTCACTGATCATCGGAGCTTGCAGTATTTGTTCAAGCAGAAGGAATTCAATTTGAGGCAGAGGAGGTGGCTGGAGCTATTAAAAGACTATAATATCACCATATTGTATCATCCTGGGAAGGCCAACGTGGTGGCCGACGCTTTGAGTAGGAAGTCAGTCAGTATAGGTAGCCTTGCATATATTCTAGTTGGGGAGAGACCACTTGCATTGGATGTTCAAGCCCTGGCCAACCAGTTCATGAGGTTAGATATTTCTAAGCCCAGTCGTGTTCTAGCTTGTACAGTTGTTCGGTCTTCTTTGTTTGAGCGCATCAGAGATCGGCAGGATGACGATTCTTATTTACTTGTCCTTAGAGACACAGTGCGGCACGGGGGTGCCAAGCAGGTTACTGTTGGAGATGACAGAGTTTTGAGGATGCAGGGTCGTATTTGTGTTCCTAATGTGGATGGACTTCGTGAGTTGATCCTTGAGGAATCCCACAATTCTCGGTATTCTATTCATCCAGGCACCGCCAAGATGTATCAGGACTTGAGGCAACATTATTGGTGGAGGCGAATGAAGAAGGACATAGTTGCCTATGTAACTCGGTGCCTAAATTGCCAGCAGGTAAAGTGTGAGCATCAGAGACCTGGTGGGTTACTTCAGAGGTTAGATATTCCTGAGTGGAAGTGGGAGCGTATCACTATGGATTTTGTTGTTGGACTCCCACGGACTCAGAGGAAGTTCGATGCAGTTTGGGTTATTGTGGACAGGATGACTAAGTCAGCGCACTTCATTCCTGTGGCAGTTACCTATTCCTCGGAGCGGTTAGCAGATATTTATATTCGAGAGATCGTCCGTCTTCACGGTGTTCCCGTGTCTATCATTTCTGATCGAGGTACGCAGTTTACCTCGCACTTTTGGAGGGCAGTACAGCGTGAGTTGGGTATGCGGGTTGAGTTGAGCACAGTATTCCATCCTCAGACGGACAGGCAGTCCGAGCGTACTATTCAGATCTTGGAGGATATGCTCCGCGCTTATGTTATAGACTTTAGAGGATCGTGGGATCAGTTCTTGCCCCTTACAGAGTTCGCCTACAACAATAGCTACCTGTCGAGCATTTAGATGGCTCCCTATGAGGCATTATATGGTAGGCGGTGTCGGTCGCCAGTTGGGTAGTTCGAGCCGGGAGAGGCTTGGTTATTGGGTACAGATTTAGTTCAGGAGGCCTTAGATAAGGTCAAGATTATTCAGGATCGACTTCGCACAGCTCAGTCCAGGCAAACGAGTTATGCCGACCGTAGAGTTCGTGATGTTGCATTCATGGTCGGAGAGAGAGTGTTGCTTCAGGTATCACCCATGAAGGGTGTAATGAGGTTCGGAAAGAAGGGCAAGTTGAGCCCTAGGTATATCGGACCTTTTGAGATTCTGGAGAGAGTGGGAGAGGTGGCTTACAAGCTTGCGTTGCCACCTAGTTTAGCAGCTGTTCATCCGGTATTCCATATGTCCATGCTTCGAAAGTATCATGGCGATCCGTCCCATGTGTTAGACTTCAGCTTTGTCCAGTTGGACAAGGATTTGACTTACGAGGAGGAGCCGGTGGTAATTCTAGCCCGACAAGTTCGCCAGTTGAGATCAAAGAGTTACCCTTCAGTTCGAGTGCAGTGGAGAGGTTAGCCTATTGAGGCAGCTACTTGGGAGTCCGAGTCCGATATGCGGAGTAGATATCCCCACCTTTTCACCAGCCCAGGTACTTTTCTATGTCCATTCGAGGACGAACGGGTGTTTTAGAGAGGGAGAATGTGATGACCCAAAAGGTCATCTTATGTTTTATAACTCGAATCTGCGCTCTTAAGCCTTAAAAATCTTATTTTTACCCTCCTCAATTTGCATGAGCAGTCCGGGCAGGTTTCCGGAAAGCTTTTATGTTGAAAACTAATAAAAATAAGAATTTTTGCCTTAAAAGTTAATTTTAGTTGACTTCGATCAACAGTTTTGGTAAACGGGACCGGAATCGTGCTTTGATGGTCCCGGTAGGTCCGAATCGAATTATGGGATCTGGGCGTATGCCCGAAATCAAATTTGGAGATCCCTAGCTTGAATTATGAATTTTTGATAAAAATTAAAAGTTTGGAAATTATTTATTTTTAAGAATTGATTGATATTTGGTATTGTTAGTATCGGGTCCGTATTTTGGTTCCGGAGCCCGTACAGGTTCATTATGATATTTAAGACCTGTCTATGAAATTTAGTGAGAAATGGAGTTGATTTGACGTGATTCGGACGTCCAGTGGAGAAGATAGGAATTTTAAAGTGTTCTTGAGAATTTCATTTGATTTGGTGCTAAAATCGTAGTTCTAGGTGTTATTTTGGCGATTTGATCACACGAGCAAGTTCGTATGATATTTTTAGACTTGCGTGCATGTTTGGTTTGGAGTCCCGAGGGCTCGGGTGATATTCGGGCGATGCGCGAGTTGAGTTCAAGCCTCAACAAGGCTGCTGGTGCACCGAATCTGGTGTGCCCACACCTGCGAGCCTTTGGTCGCAGGTGCGAGCGATAGCCCCGCAGGTGCGACCCAGGCTTGGACTTCATTTTTCCGCAGATGCGGACATTTCTCCGCAGGAGCGGGACCGCAGGAGCGGAACCCTATCTGCAGGTGCGGCCCCAGTTGGCCCAGTCCTTTTCCGCAGAAGCACACATCCTGTCCTCACGTGTGGATGCGCAGGTGCGACCAAAGCACCGCAGGGGCGAAGGTCGCTGGGCAGTGAGTTCATTTAATTCGGACTCCAACCATTTTTTTTCTCGTTTTCAAAAGGATAGGAGGCCTAGGGCGATTTTTCAAAGGCATTTTCTTCCCCAAATCATAGGTAAGTGTTCCTTAACTCGTTTCTTTCAATCTTTTACTTCATTTTACTAGAATTCAACCTAAAATCTAGAGTTTTCATGGTAGAATTAGGGTTTAGGGTAGAAACTAGGGATTTCGGGAATTTGGGGATTTAGACCTCGATTTGAGGTCGAATTCCAAAACCAATTACATATTCGGGCTCGGGGGTGAATGGGTAAATGAATTCTGGTCCAAACCTCGGGTTTTGACCAAGCGGGCCCGGGTCGATTTTTGACTTTTTGGAGGAAAATTTGAGAAATCTGTAATTATTAATTTAAGTTGATTCCTTTAGCAATGTTTAATATTATTGAGTCATTTTTGAATAGATACGAGTGATTTGGAGGTGAATCCCAAAGAAAAGGCTGTGATTGAGAATTTAGTGGCCTTCGGAGCGAGGTAAGTGCCGTGTCTAACTTTAGCTTGAGGGAATAGGTATTATGTGTTCATTTGCTACGTGATTGGTTGTTAAATGCGATGTATAGGTGAGGTGACGAACATCTATGCGTCGTTGTTGAGTCATAACATGCGAGTGAAATTCTATTCTTGTCTATTTTGTAGCCTTAAATTCTACTATCCATGCTTAGCGGGTTATTTGAAATGTTGGGTGACTCATATTTGGTTTCACTGAGATTTGGTAATTTTCGAATATTGATTCGAGGTTGAGATTACATTGTGCTATTGATTATGGGGAAAATACTGGTTTCCTTATGATACTCTTATCTATCCGTTATTGATTCTGTGATTTGTGAGGAGGAGTGTAAAGCACGAAGGGTGATGTCGTGCATGCATTATTTATATTGTGAGGAAGAGTATAAAGCATGAAGGGTGATGTCGTGTATATTATGAGAGGTTTAATGCACGAAGGGTGATGTCGTGCCGTTCTATTTATTTATTTGGCGAGGTTGAGAGTAAAATCACGAAGGGTGATGCCGTGCCGTTCTATTTATTTATTTGGTAAGGTTGAGAGTAAAAGCACGAAGGATGATGTCGTGTCGTTCTATTTATTTATTTGGTGAGGTTAAGAGTAAAAGCACGAAGGGTGATGTCGTGCAGTTTTCCTTTGCTATTTTATTTGCTCAATTTGTTTAAGGATTTTCGGTTTAATTCCGTCTTTTCACTATTCTCACTCTTTATATTGTATTCCCCCACTGTATATCCCCTTCCCGTTATTTCTTTATTTACCGTTGTTGCCACTATCATGATTATACTGTTCAGGTTATATATGGGTGTCTTGTCTTAGCCTCGTCACTACTTCGCCGAGTTTAGGCTCAGGTTGATCGAGATTTGCTACTGGTCCGCTGTCCGGAGACTCAAGGTAGATTTGTCGGCGTTCACAAATCTTGAAGTCCCCGTCTATCTTTTATTTCCTACTGTTTTCTTTCATTCAAATAGTTATATTTCTTTGAGACTATTACTTGTAGTAAATTCTAGAATGCTCGTGAATTGTGACTCCTGATCCGGGTGGTAGTAATTAATGCAGTTTTATGATATTCCGCACGTATTATATTTCATCTTAGTTAATTATTGTTAATTACTGAATGGAAATAAGGAATTGGTTCAATAATTATCTAACGTTGGCTTGCCTAGCAAGTGAAATGTTAGGCGCCATCACGGTCCGGTCGGTGAGAAATTTCGGGTCGTGACAAATAGTTTCCTAAAACTAATTTCCTTAATCACAAATGTAGTAATTTCTCAAAAGTACTATAATTATTTGATTGTCATGATTCCGGATTCGCTTGCGAGGTGCGATTATGATAAGTTAATTAATTTCATTTTCGATCACCCATTCCTTTGCGTAGCGTGGTCATGACAACGTAATATTCTCCAAATCACTCTTTAGTAATTCTAGCAATCACGCAATAAAAGCGAACATAGGAAAAATTTGAAAATCATATAAAATACAGTTTGTCCAAAATTAATTTAAGCCAAGTATAAGTCAATAAAAGTGACCGTGCTAGAACCACGGGACTCGGGGAATGCCTTACACCTTTTCTCCCGTCAACAGAATTCCTTATCCGGACTTTATTTTTACAGACCAATAATAATAGAGTCAAACCTTCCTTTGACTAGGGATTCAAATAAAAGGTGACTTGGGACACCGAAAAATTATTTCCAAGTGGCGACTCTATAAATAAAATAATCCCTACTCAAGCTTGTCACTTTAATTGGAAAAACTCTTTAACCCATAATCTATAACATACATTATCTTTTGGGGTAAAAAGGGGTGTGACAAGGGTGAATTTAGTAAATGAGAAATTTAACATGACAAAACAATGTCATATTTAATGGACATAAGAACCTAAGAGCACTAAACGGTCAAATTTTCACAAATAAGTCTGAGCACGTAATCGTCACCTCGCGTACTCGGCCTTCACATGACACAATTAGCACAAAAGAATCGAATCCTTTGTGGTAGTTCCCCCACACAAAGTTAGTCAAGATACTTACCTCAAAGAAGTTAGACCGATACTCTAAAATGACCTTCTCGAGTGAAACAACCTACTGACGGCTCAAATCTAGTCAAAATAATTTCAAATCATAAATAAAAATCATAGGAAACAATTTTGGATAATAAAGCTTCAATCTTTAACAAGAACTAAAAAGTCAACCCTCGAGCCTACACCTCAGAACCCGATAAAATTTGCAAAACCTGAACACCCATTCCGATACGAGTTCAACCATACCAAAATTACTAAATTTCGATACCGTCCTTCAAATCGACATTTTATATTTTAAAAGATTTTTACAAAAAAAATTCATTTTCCTTAACTCAAACCACTAGTTTAATGATAAAATAAAGATAGAATCATGAAACATACTGAATTCCGGGTGAATAACACTTACCCCAATGATTTTCTTGAAAAACCCACGAAGAATCGCTCAAATACGAGGTCTACAACTCAATATATGGTGAAAAAGGCTAACCCTCGAATTAGAGTACTTTTTATATTCTGCTGAGCGATTTACAGATCGCAATCGCGGAAAAGCAATTGCGATCGCGAAGAAGGAATGACTACTGGCCCAAAAATTACTACGCTATTGCGAACAAAAGCATGCGATCGCGAAGAAGGGAACAATTGCTGCCCTAAGAAATGCATTACGCGATCGCGAACGAGTACATGCGATCGCGAAGGAGAAACTAAACCAGCTGCTAGGGCTGTGCTACGCGAACGCAGAACTGCCAATGCGAACGTGAAGAAACAAAACTCACATTTAAGCGATCGTGGACCACACATTGCGAACGCGAAGAAGGAAAATAGTCAGGCATCAAATTGGCCTACGCGAAGGTGGAATAAACTTTGCGATCGCGTAGAAGGGGACACCAGATATCAAAACAGCTATCCAAACATATAAGAAAACGGTCTGTAGCCCATCCGAAACATGACCGAGGCCCCCGGGACCCCATCGAAACATACACAGGTTCCATAACATACCTCGGACCCGCTCGAGGTCTCAAATCACATCAAATAATGTCAAAACTATGAATCGCACCACGAATCAAACTTATGAACTTTCAAATCTTCCAACTTCCAAAACCCGTGCCGTAACATATCAAATCAACCCGAAATGACGTCAAATTTTGCATGCAAGTTCCAAATGACATAACGAAGCTGCTCGGGACCTTAAGTCGCAGAACAAAACGTTAATTCTCGAAACGACAAGTCGGGTCGTTACACCTGGCAGCGTATGAAGATATTGGTAGTGAAAATAAGGAGGGGAAGGAAGATGAAACTATTCGCTTGTATGCTATAATTGAATCTGAAGATTCCAATAAGCCTGAACCTCTTGTACAACTAGGAATGCATATTAGGAGACCCCCTCTTTTTTATGGACATCACTTTGATGAATGGAAGATGCGCATTGAAGTATTCCTCCAAGCCACTGATTATGAGTTGTGAGAAATTATCAATCATGGTCCAATCATACCTATGAAAGTGTATATCAATGGAGACAAGAGCATGAAAAGAGAGGAAGAATATGATGTTGAGAATCACCAAATCATTCAGAAAAATACCAAAGCAAAGGACATCCTCTACAGGATCCTTCCATGGAATGTTCTCTACATGGTGTCCTTCTGCTCCTCTGCCAACAACATATGGAGTACCTTGGAGGGTGAATATGAAAATGAAAATATTGAGTTAGCACTAATGACAATTGAAGAGAACAACTTAGAAGAGGAAGTGATAAGGATGATGGTCATGAGTAATTCAGAGGCTGAAGATTATTCAAGTCAGGTAAGTATCTTTAATATGAAAGAGAATATCCATACTATGTCTAACAAACAACTAATGGCCATAATAGTAACTATGATGAGTGAAGTTGACAGGTTAAGTGCTGAAAATTATCAGTTAGTAAGTAATTTTTCTTGTGTCAAACTTGATTTCAAAAAACTTGAAACAAACAAAATTAACCTTGATAAACAGATTAAGAGTCTTAAAGGTTCTTAAATTTACAACACTGAATCAGCAACAAGCTTTTAAAAATAGAAAGGGAATAATCAATGATTTTCAAAGTAACCTTGAAAAGAATTAAGCAAGCTTAAGGATAGTCTATACGATACCGATATCAGGAATAAGACTCTTCAAGAGAATCTTGAAAAGGTAATGTATGAGCTATCTAGAATAAGTAAGTGGCATAAATCATCTGATGCATTGAAATTGCTAAATGAAAATTGCAGCATAAATAAGTCAACAATTGGCTACAAGAAACCTGTACCAAGATTTGATCCTAAGTATATTGGAATCTATGACAATAAAATATGCACTCATTATGAAAAAGTTGGATATTTTAGAGATAGTTGCCCTCCTTTAATTCGTGCTCAGTTTAAGAATACCTTTAGCTCACCTAAGCAAATGGTAGTGAAAGATAAAACAAAAATCACTTCCTTTGTTCAGCCTAATGGATTAAGGTTAACAAGAATGTGACATCCAATGTCCTACTTTTCTTGGCAAAAAGAGACTTGATTTATCATTTTCCATAAAAAGGAACCCAAGCTTGTGTGGGTTCCTAAAGCTAACTTGTGATTTTTGTTGCAGGCCAAAGTGATAGGAAGCTCAAGATTGATATCTAGAAAGAAGAATTTCCTCTCACTAATAGCTATCCAAGGAGGGAATGTGTCCTTTGAAAATAGAAAAAAAGAACAAATAACTGGAATTGATAAAGTTGGTAAATCACTCTCTCATGTTATAGAGGATGTGTACTATGTGGTTGGACTCAAGCATAATCTCCTTAGCATATCCCAAATGTGTGATAAAGATAATGAGGTAAAGTTCAATTCAACAATATGCACTGTCATAAAACTGGATACAAAATTTAACTAAAGCGGGACTAACACTGTAGTCTGACCATAGAATAAACAAATAAAACTTATGTTTTCAATAAAAGTACTTTGTAAGTTCTGAATTTGGATCCAAAAATTCTTATTTGTCAAACTACTAAACCAAAAAATATTATGTTTATTACATATACATTTAAACTTTGGTAAGTAGTTCCACTTTCCGAGATTAGAATATGTAAAATATATTTTGGCTAGGTGCTGTAAATATTATTGGTCGAGCGGTTATATGTGTAACTTTCCCATATCAGAATAGGATGAATTACACAAATAACTCTCAAATTGGATAGTATTGAATTTTTATTTTTGTTTGCCCCATGGCTTGGCAGAACGTCAATTTACAAGCATCGACCGATGTGCAATATTTTTAACTATTGACTTTGAAATTCTGCAATATTATTGGCCGAATAATCAAAAGTTAAAGACCACCCCAAAAATATCTCAAATTTCTGCAATTTTTTAGGGAAACTACAAACAGTGGCGGATCCAAGTGGTTGCTAGCGGGTTCAACTGAACTCACTTCACAAAAAAATAATATTGTGTATATGCATAAATTAGGATTAACGTTGTGTAAATTTTGCATAAATATTTTATTTGAACCCACTAGACAACTACTATTTTACCACTAAATTTATATACTTCTAAGATTGAACTCGCTTGCACAAACTCCTGGGTCCGCCACTGATTACCAATTATGTCAGCACATAGTAAGTTAAGGCAAAAATTATCAAATTCATAAAATATTACCAATATTAGCCAACTAGCTATTTATAACAAAAAAAATTAAATTTTTGCTTTCTTTTGAGTAGGTTATGTTGGAATACATTGGATACATCTTAAGAAGTTTAAATATCAGTTTTGGGATGATTTGATAGAGTTTTGAGGTGGTTAGAATTAATAATTCAAAGTAGAAGATAAACATGGAAAAATGATATGTGTATCATACTGTGTGTCATTTGTGTATCACATATGTATCATATTTGTATCAAATGTGTATCACACATATATATCTTGTATACATGTGTGTAAGATAAATGCGAGATATATGTTTGATACATGTGCCACATAAGAATTTTTTGAACTTGATTTTAACTACGAATTTTGATTCCAAATCCGTCCAAATCACCTCCAATCTTCCTCAAATTTTGTATATTGATTCATCTATAGGTTTTCAATGAATTTCAACCATACCCATGAAAAGGGGTCTATTGTTTCTTAGGCTTTTAGAATTTTGTATTTATTTTGTTTTAATTTTTTTGTATTTCATCACCTTGTTTGCTACCTCGTTCATAAAATTTCCTTTCTGTCTTGCATCTAATGTTGCTGATCAAGCTTAAAAATATGGAAGGAGATCTTTGCTTGTGATTCTTAGAAAGAAAGAATCTATAATTATTTGGGTTTTTAATTTTTGTATATGCATGGCTAGTTTTGGTAAATTTATAATTAATGGCTAGAGATTAATAAGTTAGGACTTATTTTGGACATAACCGTAAGATTCCCTTATTATTTATTAGAATGCCATCTCCGATTCCTTCAGTCCATGGAAAAGCAACTTCATTTCAAATCAAAATATAAGATATACGCAGACCAAACAAAAATCAAACTCACTTCTACAGTATACATTTTAAATATTTCACCTTGACCTTATTTTTCCTTTTAGTCTTTCTTAAATCTTCACATACTTTTTTCTCCCATTTATTATGTTTATAAAATAAAAATTCCTTTTGGTTTCATGCTATCCTTTAGTGTTTATAAATGTTATTTACTTCTTGTTCTTATTTTTTTAAAACTTTTTAATATTGCAAAATATGCAATTTCAGTTATAGAATGGTCTAGTAATAACATGTAATTCCTCAATATGATGCGAAAAGGTGGATTACATCCTTGGGAGGATTCTAGTAAATCATCTTGTTTATTAAAAGGATTAATATTTACCTCCATAATAATGTAAAAGTAAAACACTTGCTTGTTTCACAAACTCGTCTTGATTTCTAAATTAAATTGGTGAGTTTAACTTATATACATTGATAATATAAAAAGAAATTATTATTATGTCATATTTATCTGTTGTAACGGGTAATATATCTTATTTTAATAAATATAAATCTTACTGGAGGATTACATATAGATATTTTTTGAATATCTCTATGATGTCGATTTTAAACTCTAGACATGATGATTGATATAGTAATTTTCTTAATATACTAGTGAAGTAAATTGATAGAGATGGAAAGAAGGAAGAAAACGAGGAGAATCATTAATTATTGGTGTGATAGAACTGGACGTCCATATTGATCTTCTACAAACTCAATCCATTTGAAAATTCGATGTTGACAACTCAACTACCAATTAAAACCAATCTCTTTCGATGGCTTGGAAATGTTTAGTTTGCATGTAGCAGGATAGTGCCACAATGATTTAATTAAGAAAACATAGAAAACCAAAAGGAAAAGGACAATATACTCTTATTTTAGCAAAAATAACCTCTATCACATTTCACTTTCTATAAAAGTAGTTCACACTAAAAGCCCAAAAGAAAATAATGAAGAAAAGATCATAATTGGGGAGAAATTTTAAAATAGCCAGATTTACAAGTGATAATTGAAATATAGTCACAGTTTCAAAAGTAATCGAAATTTAGCCACTTTTTATATAAAGATAAATCTGAACGAAAACACTGTTCAATATTCGGAAAATATTCCAGCATAATATACTGGAGTTCCAGTATAATATACCGGTCCAGTTTAATATGCTGGAAGTTCATACGCAGGTGCTCCAATCTCCAATATATTGTGCTGGAATTTTTCGCGTGTTGGAGTTCCAGCATAATATGCTGGAAGTTTATACACAGGTGTACAAATCTCCTGTATATTATAATGGACCGGTCCGTATTGCAGCAAAATAGTAGCTATTTTTCAATGACTTTGCAAACGCTCTTTATTTTTGAATTATCAGTCCGAAAACTGGCTAGCCCGTGCTATTTTTACTCATAATTGAGTGGTAATTAAGAAACAAAATGGAAAAGTTTTGGGCCTAGATGGTTTTAAAACCCAACAAATGACGCTGGATAGAATTTTTTAAATTGTTGTTTATATTTTGATCCTGTTAAGAAATATTTTCGAAAAATAGCCCGGCGCCAATTTTAAAGCACACGGGGCAAGATTTTGCTTGATCACCAGAATTTTAAAATATGCTAGGCAGAATTTTAAACTACACATCAATTATGTGGTGTGGAATCTATTTTTCAAGATTAAAAAAGGTACGACATTACAGTAAAATGTTTCGTACTTTTAATATAATATACATAGATATTATATATGCCTAGGCAGAGATTACGCATATCTCTACCCGTATAATAATAGAAATCAAAGGACAAATACATAATTTTAGAAAAGGTGACGTGGCATCTAACCTCATTTTATTAAACTGATAATATCCTACCCATTCACCAAGATAAGGGAATGTTTAGTGGAAAAAGCGCACTCTACCATCTGTCATTTTCTATTACATCTGAAATCAAGATTAAATTTATTACTCTCTCTTTTCAAATTTAAATGATACATCGATCATTAACTAAACTTTGAAACTAAATTAAATTAGTTTAATTTAGTATTTAAAATTAAAATTTAGATATATAAAAATTATACGAAAAGTACTATAAGTTATATTTTTTCTTATGTCAATATGATAATAAAATATATTTTAAAATGTTGATCAAACTTCATGCTGCTTGATTTTCGATAAGCGAAATATGTCATTTAAATTGAAACGGCATAAGTAGGACTTTATGGCGACGACAAACGAGCACACACCCTCGCATCTTTGTAAATTTTGCCTGGCCGACAGAAGTAACCCTTTTGGGGGGCACAATGAATATCTTCAGAGCAAATGCATAGCCCTTCTAGAGCACACCCCTCTTTAACTATGGTCAACCCATCTTTTAACCCTAAAACTTGATCTGTCCATTCACTTGAAAATAACCCTAATTTGTCATACCTTTGTTTCACTTTCAAGAATTTGTCAGCATTTCTATACTTTTTGATTGCCCCAATAAATGCCACATTCCTGTTCTTTCCCCAATGTGGTAAGGCCCCATATTTGAAGAATGCAAGTTGCTCAACCTCTTCAAGAAAATCTTCAAAGAGTCTAGGGGACATTGGGTCTTTGCTTCTATAATATGTGATGTCAAAATCCAAAGCATCTTCTTGTTCACCCAAGTAAGCATTTGAAGTTGTAAGGTACCTCATTAGGATGCCATTGTACAAATCTAAGACACATAGTGCCTTAGGCTCCAAAGCAACTAGCTTTTGCACATCTTGAATGAAGCCTTTGACTTTGGATAAGTTAATACTAAATGTTGTTTGGTGAAAGAAGAGACCTTTAACTCTAGAGTCCCAAGGGCATGCTGTGATTCTTGCATCTTCAAGGCTATTTAGGCATGTTCCTGATGCTTGGACTCGGTTGTGAAATCCAACCACTGGGTAGCCAGTAAAGGCAAAACCTGAGACAAATGCGAGTTATTAATTAAAGTTTTTTGATTAATATATATATATTCACAAGGATACGTTCAAAAGAAAAAACTCTTCCTCGAAAAATATAATTAAAGAGATTGATATTACTAATAAGTAAAGACTTGGACCAAACACTTATAATATAATCTAGTCAAAATTTATAATAAGAAATCCTTTACATGTCAAGTACTGCTTGGAGAGTGAAAAGATTGTCCACATGCTATAAAGAGCATAAATCAAATTTACTCAGTATATTAAAGAAATGTACAAATCCTTTTCTCCTGTTTGTTTCCAAAATTTTGATGATTTGACTTTGTGTCCTATTATAGCAACATTAGATTGTACTCTAGGGCTTAGAATAATGTACACCCACTACGGTTGTACAAAACATATTGGGGCCCGATCTGATGAAATATTCATAAAATATCATGTGACAGATAGTTATTTTTGTTTTGTTTTCAAGTTTAGAATTTAAAGCATGGAAGTAAATTCTTCCTATATGAACAACACGATACTGAAAATAACAAATACTTCATGGTTATGAAAAAGATAATTGTATGATAGTGAAAAGTTATGAATATAGTAGGATACGTAAAAGAAAAGATTAAGAAAATGGAAAAACGCATATTCAAAAAAGTCATATTTTTAAAAGAAGTAACCATTGTTTGTCAACCCGTAAGCACCAATCTTCAATGTGGAAGTTGTTAGTTTGGCACTTGTGCATTTTCCACCACTATCGTTTCTTGATTCTTGATTTTCCTCTGAAAAACAAAGAAACTTGTAATTAAGTCATGGCCAAGTATCTAAAACCAGTTTTGACATGTTCCAAATTATACGGAACTCTCTAATATCAACATATTCAAAAGGTGAATATTGTTTATGCTCTACAACAACTATTCATGCAATTAGCTATCAAATTTTGAGCCAATTAATTACCTGAGCTTCTTAAAATGGCGAGAACCAACGAGGCTGTAGAGCGAAATCCGAGGAAGTCATTAAGTCCATTGCCGGGAGTATTGGCAGGAACTCGATCATCAATCCTATAAACCACCTTGCGCTGACTAGGATACCATGTAAAATCTGCAAATTCATGTTTTCTACCAAAGACAACTGTCTCGTCCCCCAACTCTGAGTCATTCCTTTCAGAAAGCGTAATTGAACGTTTGAATACTGGTTCTACTTTCAGTGTGACCTGGAATTAAATTTTTTTGTTGGGTTGTTGCTATGTTTACTTTATCGATAGAAAAGAAAAGTGCTAATAGTAATAAAAAATTGAACACATTAATTCCTACTTGGTTAGATTAACTGAATCATTTTATTTGGATTTCAGAATGACTCAAGTTGAACGACTATTCGTTTCATCGAACGCGAAAAAATTGGAAGGAGAATTAATGGTGCTTATTATTTAGTGTTAATGAGACCTATCCGTACATCATGAATTTTAACGTCAAAAGTTGTTTGTGGTATATTACATGTGAAATTGTTGAGTTTTCTGAAAACAAACCATTCAAAATACCAGTATTTTCTGGTTCTTTAATTTTTTTTGGATAATATTCTCTACTTTACCAAAAGAAAAAAACAAAAAGAAAATACTGGCAAAAGCCAATCAGGAAATACCAACGCATTGTTTGGAGAGAACAAAAATGAATCGCATGTTAATACTACTATATTTGCATATTTTCTTTAATTTTATTTGTCCATTATCTCTGGCATACAATTCTTCATTCGTCGAAGGCTTACGGCTCTAATAATGATGCGTGGACTTTTTATCACCAAATATCAGAAGAACTTGTATGTACAGGTGTGACACAATTTGGATGGGTACAGGTTAAGAAATAAATGATTTTTTTCAAGTTTATGGCGTAAAACATGGTATAATATTTATATGGTTATAAAACTTTTGAAATTTATGGTTTATAAGACATCGATATTATACCTAATAAAGAGCTTTATAAGGCATCGATTTGTGATTACCATCCACTAGTAATTTTGTGAACTTGTATCATGCCTTATAAAGCTCTTCATTTTCCTCTCCCAATTTCGATGTGGGATTCGCCTAAGGTGACATGTGCATCCCTTCTCCAGAAGCTTGCTAGCCTAGAAGCATGTTAGTCTTGCTTGACCAGCTCTCATCGGCCCACCCTCTGTCATGAGCGTGACATTCACCCCCTCCAGGACTCAGCGTCCTCGTTGAGGTTTGCCCCACCATTATACTGAGAGATTATGCTGTGATATCATATTTGTCACTATCCAAGATTATGACACGTATTGTCCGCTTTGGGCCTAGGCCCGCACGAATTTGTCTTCTTGGGCTACACCACCTCGAGCCCCAAAAAATGCAGATTCTATGTGAACTTGTATCATGCCTTATAAACCTCTTCACTTTCCTCTCCCATTTCGATGTGGGATTCGCCTAATGTGACATGTGCACCCATTTATCAGAAGCTTGTCAACCTAGAAGTCTACCATACATGCTTGACCCGCCCTCCGTCATGGGCGTCACATACAATTCATTGGATAGATTATAACCGGAACATGTAATAAAGTATTATTGTTTATAAATTTGTTGATGAAAAAAATACACTAGAGCATATTCAAATACTATTCTCGAAATTCTTTAATTTTATGTTCTTATTGATAAAGTTTTAACTATTACATTAGGTAATGCTTCTTCGAATATCGCTGCCGCAAATAACTTAAAAGTTAGAATTTTCTCATTTTATGACTCAAATTTTCATGTTATATCTTTAATTTTGCTGTAAAAGATGATATTGATTTATTTTTTGCTTTTTGTGCTAAAATATAATATGCTTGTTCTTATATTTTTTGTGCTAATAAAGCGAGTAGAATTCGTGAATTTAAAGAGAGATATGCATATGCTGAACTTCCATACAAAAGTTCCAAAAGAAATTTGTCATGCTAAAAGTTATTTATGTCTATCGATTGTCTATATAAATGGTATTTAGTGCAGATAATACTAACCATGTTAATCAAATTATCGAGTCAGATTAGGATGATATGCAAAAGCTTACTAAATAATATATATATATATCCTACTATTACACAAATATTATAGTATATTTGTGAAATTTTAGTTATATTTCCTAGGTCTAAAACAAATAGAGGCATGCACTAGCCGTTGAAATAATTTTGAAATTTAAAAAGTATTCTTTTTCTATTATCACCGTTTATTTAATTTCTAATATACTTAACCCATCTTTAAAATTATAAGGTGCAAAAAGACTTGTTTATAAAATTAATGAGAATTTAAATTTTCAAAAATTGAACGGCCAACTGTCGAAAATTGCTAAAATAGCATATATATTTATGCCAAGCTAATGTTTGATAAGTAAAAAAATATGGCAACTTCAGAATTTAATATGTCTTGATTCAAGTGGTACTTAAAAATGAGTTTGATGCTTATCTTAATCAGGTATTGGAATCTATCAAAGACGGATAAGGCAAAGAGCAACTTTTAACATAGTGAGAGTGCGGAAAGATTTTAAATCAGAGATCTCAGACATTCATTAGCGGAGGACAACATAGACATTTTTATCTTATTTAGAGATTGGATCAATGTAAAAAGAAGAAAATTTGGCCAACCAAAATTAACCACTCAAGAAGAAGAAGAACACGGTAAGATACTCAGCATGGAAGCGATGACAACATGAAACTCATGAAATATCATGCGTCATTACCAATTCTAAAGGAGCTTCCTGTGGAAATTATACGAAAATCAGAAAGAAGTTTTATATGAGAGTACATATATTAGTATGATAATTTATAGTTAGCTACTTAGAGACCTACTTCAAATAGAACCCTTCCTAGAAGGTGGTTCTGTAGATCAGGGACAAATTTATAACTACAATCATGGGGCACGTGAACCCATGGTCTTTTCGTCAAACTAGGTATTTTATATACGTATTCTCTAGAATTGGTCTAATATTAGTTGTTGGCACCCATGCTCCAAAAAGACCGAATGATGCACTTGGTTGAATGTTAGGTTATTTACCTAGAGGAACAAGGACCAATACCCGATTAATACCTTCTTTTTAATTTTTTTAGTGGTGCACCCATGTTCAAGAAATCTTAGATCCGCCTTTATTGTAGATTAGGTGCTCTTCTTAAGGTGCTTGTATTTGTGTGTGAAATTTCAAATTTCTATAAAATAAATTAAAGGGCTTTAGCCTTGAATTATGTAAGAATTATCTTACTTGATTACTTCATAGTTTTTTTTTTTTATAATTTTTAGTGCTTAAATATTTAAATTAATAAAAGTTAAAAAAAAATCTCACTAAGGGCCCATGACCTGTCCCGACCCGTCCTTTAGTTAGTGGGATGGGACGGCGGGGGGTTCGTCCCGCTAATCCCAACCTAGTAAGGTCCCGCTCCCACTTATCCCGTAAAGGAATCGTCCCATCCCGTTCTGTCCATTCTGTCTAGTCCCCTCCCCTCCTGTTAGACAGCCATACCTGGACCACCGTCACAAACATAGGCTTAACGGCTTAACCACATTTTTATTTTATTATGGAGTATTCTTTTCTTTTTTAAAATGATGATATCTGGATCAACTTGCATGTCTTGATTATTTCATTCGCACGTGCTATTTTCAATAGCACATGTATCAATTAGTTATGCCTATTAATGGTTGGCATACAGAAAGAAATCACCTAGTATATTCTTTTGTTACTATTAAGATTTGATTCATCGTTTTTTGTATTCAATTTATTGATCACTGGATCATAAGTTGTACATATGTTTCCCGTATCACCAAAACTAATGAAATCATTCAGTTACATCTATGCGACCTAAAACTATATCCCAAGTTATATGACATGTACAATTCATCCAGTAACGTTACGTGGTCCAGGACTATATATGTTTCCACATTTTATGGCAAATAATTTGATCCCCACAAAAAGCTCAGCAACTTAACTTAGCTGCTGGGACCATACAAATAGTACCCCCACTGTTTCAAATGTATTTGATGTCTTAAAAAGCAAAAAACATTTAGTATTGATTATTTTTTCAAGTTCAACATTACTGCTCCAGTTAGAAGAGTGTTAATTAAGTAACATGTATAAACGATATTTTTTTAAAATAATTATGATTAATAAATAATTTTATTAAAAGGTGTACAAAAATCGTAAACCACCAACAATATGGACATGAATGGAGTATTTTAAAATCAACATCCTACTTTTAAATATTTTTAAAAAATGTTCAAATCATGGATGAGAACTTTTTTCAGCTTTCAGAAAAATGTGGACAATTTTCAGTTTTCATTATTTCACCCAAAAACTTCCCTTCTTTTCATTGTCGAACAATTGGAAGGTCGTGCGGGAGAGAATGAGAATATTAAGACAATATGAATGACTACTTCTATCCCAATTTATGTGTAGTTCTTTCTCTTTCTCCGTTTCAGTTTAAATAACACTCTTATTAATTTGTTCCAAAATCAACATATTTATTTATTTAGAAATAATTTAACTTTAACCTTTTTATTTTACCATTAACGATAAGCATTTACGTTCACATAAATATCATGACCTCACAAAACTTTTGCCCTTAAGTTTTTAGGACATGTTTTAAAAGTCTTCTTTTTTTTATAGACTTTGTGCCAAGTGAACTATATTATCTAAATTGAAACGGAGGAAAAACTTTTTTTAGTGGGCGTTTGGACATAAGAATTGTAAAATTCCGGAAAAAGTGAAAAATCATTTTCAAGTGAAAATGATATTTGAAAACTAGAGTTGTGTTTGGGTATGAATATAATTTTGGTTTGCTTTTGAAATTTTGTGAGTGATATGAGTAAAAAAGTTTTGACAAACAGTTTTTTAAAATTTTTCAAATTTTCGAAAAATTCCAAAATCTATTTTCAAGTGAAAATTTGAAAATTTGTGGCCAAACACTGATTTCGAAAAAAAGTGAAATATTTTTGAAAAAAGATGAAATTTTTCATATGTCCAAACGGGTTCTTAGTCCGCCCAATAAAGAATGTCATACTTCTCTATTTAAAAATAATTTAACTTTAAATTTTTTATTTTATTTTTAAAAATTTATGATTTACTGTAGACCACAGGTTTCATAAATATTTTTTTTCTTCTGTTAAACTAGAGATTTTAGGCCTTCTTGGCCTTTTACAATGTTGAATTTAAGAAAATGTCTTTTTTTAGATCTCTTATGTGTAAAAGTAAATCTCTCATGTATAAAAAAAAAAATATAAATTTATAAAACTAAAAACAAATTTGTAAAAGGCCAAAAAATGAATTAAACCCTTAATCTACTATGTGCCAAGTCAGATATGTCACATAAATTGAGAGAGTAATTAATGAGACATATATAGAAAGTACCTGTGAAATAACTCCAAGGACACCTAGGGACACTCTAGCTGCATCCAGTTCAGGGTTACCATTTTCCAATGTACGGATTTGAGCATAATTCTGAGCGGCTTCAGCTGGTGTGACAATTCGAAGTTGAAGAATATAATCATGTACTGAACTTCCCAAACCCCAGAGAGAACTTCCATGAGCGCCGGTCCCAATTAGACCACCAATGGTTAAACCCCACCAATAAGGTGCGTAAGGCAAAACCAGCCCAGACTTAGCTGCCTCACTAATCAGCTGTTTTAACGTCACCCCACTCTCAACTGTTATGCTCATGTTTTCTTTATCCACACTTAGTATCTTGTTCAAGAACTTGGTACTTATAAGCAACCCATCTTCGCCGTCTGGACACACCAACTTTGGTATGCTATGAGAAAACCGAGTTGTCACTTTCATTTTTCTCTTTATCATTGTTGCATTTGCCACTACGGCAATGAGCTCTTCTTCTGTTGTAGGGAAAACAGCTTGACCTGCCCTGCAAATGCTCCGATCCGGGAACGCGCCATAGGAGTTTGTAATGGTGCAGTTGAAGTTGTTGTTGGATGTGCATTTTATGGGATCTTCAGGCGGGCTAGATTTGACTAAGTTCAATATCATCAAGAAATAAATGCAGATTAATGTTAAAATTTCCATGGCTGGTATAACCGTACAGATTGCAGACAGAGGATTATATTGCCTAACCAAATATAAATATATGTATTATATATGTAGCTTGTAAGTTGGATTATAAATACGGTAGAGAGAGTATTTTAGAGGCAAAGAAAGGAGCCCACAAAAACATGATGCTATTTAAGACATGGATTTTGACATTCCAACCTTGAGACAGATGGCTACTTTTGTTTTTACCATCATAAGTAAAATAAGAGAATTGTCTGCTAAGTTGTTTGAACACATCATGCTATATATTTGGTAAAATCTTGTAGTACGAGTACTAGCCTTGCACGTGAGACTGGAAAAATAAAATAAAGCAAAATATATAATATTTCTTCTTTCACCCCAATCTCTTCATAGATGAAAACTGAAAAGTATGTATGTTGTGACATGAAAAAAATTAAGAGAAGGCTTCCTCCATTTTGTTTCCTAATTCATATTGCTAAAGTGACATGTCAAAATTAAGAGACGACTTCTTTCATTTTGTTTTTCTTTTTTTAAATTCATGTTGCTAGTGCAAGTATGAGTCATCACTGCACGAGTCGAAAGCATTACTATCTTTGAAGTGAAGAGATATAATAACAGGAAGATAGGATCATAGTATAGAAAACAAATGTCATAGATGTATGTGTTATTTTCGCAAAGACATCAAAAAGTGAGAATTAGAAAAAGATATAAAAATACTAAGTAGACCATATATAGCTTCGTCCTTCAGTATGGAAATGCAAATAATTTCCTTTTAAGCCATGTGACTGTATGTCTGTATCATTGCTTTCAGGACTTTGTCCTCATTTACAGTGGCGGTACCACACCCGCTAGGTTAGTAAAATTATTATATATTTATATAAATATTTTTTTAAATTAGGTTAAATATTTGATCATGTCACCCCCAGTCGTAAACTAGACAAAGGTGTCATGGCTAGTAGACATTTCTGAAATATTTTTTCGTGTTTAAAATTCAAGTTCGAATTTATCTAGAACCTTGTATGACTTTCCCTTTTCGTTGCGCTTTTTATTTTCTTTGTCCCAATTATTTTTCTTTTTGACTACCTCCCAATTTCCTACTTGTCGTTTATTATCCTTTATATTTTTTTCCTCTATTCTATTATTTTATATGTGAGCTTTAGCAAGAACAGTCAAAAAAGAGTCCCAAATTTAAAATTTTCTTAAAATAAGGATTTCCCTTAATTTCAAATCTTTTAGTTTTTTTCTTTCAACACAAAAAAAACGTGGGTCTTGATCGAAAATTTGGATTGAGATCAAATTTAATTTTTATATTTTTTTTTATTATAACATAAAAATTTGTGCTATTTTATTATTCTTAAATATAATTTAAATCTCTTTAATGAATATTTCGTAAGCATTGCCTAGAAAAATATAAGATTTATGATTTTGTTTTTTTGGATCTTGTAGTTTATCTAATTCTGTATTTACTTATGGGGTATAATTTATTTATTGAAATATATTTTGTATTTTTCTTTTTTTGATTGATGAAATTCCCTTATGATGATGTTATTTTACTTATTTATTTTTAGCATACAAAAAAAGATGTAGTTCCCTAGTGAAAATATCGGTTTTACTTGTATTGTTAATAATCAAGGTGTGATTCCTTCTTTAAAATGCTAATTACATTTGCTTCTTGACGCCCTGGATGTAATTTTCATACAAAAATAATAACATACCCATTGAAATCCCATAAGCTATGTCCGGAAAAGAGATGTGTAACTTTCATATTTGTAAATAAAAAAATGCCTATTAAATTGCCTGAATAAATTAAAAAAATGAACCGAACAAACATTTCAAACAAACTCTACATTAGTTATTACAAGGTGTACATTAAAGAAAATTATGGCACCCGCCACTTTCAAATTCTAGATTTGCATTTGCTTATTTATTCATGGTCTGATATTATGACAAAGGTTGAAAGCAGTAAATTATTAACCTTTCACATATTTAAGAATTTTAAATCATATTTATAGTCAAACGAAGTAAATTTCAAATGGAGAATGAAGTTT
This sequence comes from Nicotiana tabacum, assembly GCF_000715075.1. Lineage (NCBI taxonomy): Eukaryota > Viridiplantae > Streptophyta > Magnoliopsida > Solanales > Solanaceae > Nicotiana > Nicotiana tabacum. The sequence continues at coordinate 84,052,517 of NC_134088.1, read as the reverse complement.
GTTGAAGCGGTAAAACATGGAGTACTGTACATGGAAAGGTGAATTAATTGAGATAGCTATGGGTAAGTTATACTTTCACACTGGATTTTCAGAAATCCCAAAATTTAATGTCATCAATATGGAGATACGAATAAAATATTTAGGGATGGGAAAGGCATGGGGTTGGTTCTAATTAATTTAGTATATGGGGGTGGCAGTGGCTTTGGCGATGGCAGAAGAAGTCCACCGCATATATAGTTCATATGGTGGAAGTACACTGTTGTGTCATACGCTATTGGAATTTGGTGACTTTTTGACTAGTGCTATTTCATCACTATCTAATGCTAGCTGCACTTACTGAACTATATACAATATTTATGTAATGTTGAAGTTGAGCATTTTCAATTGCTTCCTGTAACTTGAAGGCATCTATAATTTCCAACTTCCATATGTTATTACTTATTTCAAAGAGTTAACTTGTACAGTTTCTCCCAATGTCTAAGCACCTCCGCGTATGAAACACGTAATCACTTTCTAGACTCGAATGGTTAGGAGTCAACCACACTAATTGGTGGTTAAATTGGATTAATGCACGTGGGGGCTAACCCCACCAAACGGAGAGAAATTAAATAATTTGAATTAGAGATAATATCTGAAAGAGTATTTTTCGAATAAATTGAAATCTTTTGTCACGGCCCAATTCCTACCTTAAGGATCGTGATGACACTTAATCTCTAAAATTAGATAAGTCTAACACACGATGATATTAACAGATTTAAACCATTTAACTATCAAAATAAAGCTGAAATATACCATAACAAAATCAACACTGCCTGGAAATAAAATAAATAGTAGCAAAAGAACAATAGAAGGGGACTCTACCTGCAGATATACCTTGAACTCTCCACAACAACTATGATAGTCAACTCCCTAACGACCAGCTCGTTCAGAGGTACCTGAATCTCCACAAAAATGTGCAGAAGTGAAGTATGGATACGCTACAAACGGTACTAATTAAGTACTAAGACTAACCTTGGTGGGGTAGTGACAGGGTTCAAGTCAAAGCACTCACTAAACTTAAAACCTGTGCAAAATATCAATATATATAGCTAACAACGGAAAACAAAATCAATAAATGACAACAAAGAGTAAACATGTAATAACATGACAAATTAAATACAACAAGTAATACACAAAGTGAAGTCAATTAAGGAAAATAACGAAAAGTTCAACTAATCAAGTTGTACAAATCACAAGAATAACAATAAGAATCACCTCAAGGTACCACACCTCATAGTCACAAATCACAAGTCACAATTCACCCTTATGACACCGCGTGAGCTTCACATTTTAAAAAAGCTTTTTTCGAAATAGCTACACACGCTTTAGTTCCCTTATCTCGCCACATATGCAACACAATGAAGTATTTCTCCTTACTAGCGACACGCGCATAAGCCCCCTTACTAGCGACATAAGCATCTCAATCACAACACAATAATCAACCGTACACCACGTGCCCATATTCCATAATATTTCTCAAACAACAATATCAATGCCACAATAATACATAGCCCACGACCCAAGATCAAGGTATACAAGAGTTTCGACGATGACACAAGAGTATGGAAAGTAAATCAACAATGGAATGTGCTTCATATAACAACGTCAATTCAAGGCATATTAATAGCTAAGGTCTAGTAGGGTCAATTATCACTCGTCACCTCGCATACATATTTTATTTACCTAGTTTAAGTAGTGCAAATAGACCGAATCCTAAGGGGTAATTCTCTCACACAAAGTTAGGCAAGATTCTTACCTCAATTAGGCCAATTGAACACTCAAAAATAGTTTTTTCTTTAAAATTCACCTCCACTCGGCTCAAATATAATAAAAATAACTTATTATCATCAAACAATGCAAAATAAACCAATTTTGATTAATAAAGTTAAGATCGTTACACAATTCTCCTAAAAATAACAAAAGTCAACACCTGGCCCGTCTGGTCAAAATTCGGGTCAAAGGATAGATCTCGACTACCCATAACCCCACGAGTCCTTATATATATTTGGTTTTTAAATCCGAGTTCAATTCGACACTCAAAACTCAAATTTTTATTTTTCAAAACATAGTAAACAATCCCCAAAAGTTCTCTTCAAATTCCATGAATTAGGTGTTAAATCTCATAAATAATCATGTTATATAATCAAAAGTGAATCAATATCATTTACCCAATTGTTTGTGTCATGAACCAAATCAGAGGGCCGCGACGGGCACCCGGTGCCTTATTCAGCCAAGTACCAATATAACGTATTTTTTTTATCACACCATCATGGGTAAATGGGCCAGAACGACTGTCATGAGATAACCAGAATAAACCATAAGGGAATACTAGACATAGGGCAACCCAACATGGTATAGAAACTTATACATGTGACAGACGGGCATATAAGGCCGACATGATCATTTCTACACTCAAAACAAAGGCCGACAACGCCATACAAGTATCCATGTACATGACATCTGTTTATAAATCTCTAAGAGTATATAAACGTCATAAAGGTCGGGACAAGGCCCTTCTATACCAATCAATACATGTCCAAATCATACTTACCAAATAAGAAACTCCAGAGCAAGTGGAGTGCACCAACACCTTTCGCTAAGCTGATAGCCTACTAGGAGGACTGTCAACCCATCTGTCGGGATCTACGGGCATGAAATGCAGCATCTCCAGGCAAAAGGGACGTCGATACAAATAAAGTACTGAGAATGTAAGGCATGAAAGCAGTATATAAAAGACATGAAATCTCCATATAGTAAATAACTCAACCTGTAAGTCTGAATAACTCTTTGAATTATGAAACATTTATAATGTCATGCATATGCATATAAATGTCATATCATGCATAGTTATAAGCATACATAACATCATCAAGCCTCTGAGGACATCCTATCATATCATCTCAGCCTCTGTGTGCGAAATCATCAACGTATACCAGTTGATCAGGTGGTGGTACGTATATAACGCCGTAACATTTTCCCATACCCTATATGCGTATATAATGCCATCTAGTCATGGGTCAATGTACATGTATAAATGAATGCAATGCATAAGAAGTAGGTCAATAAGATCTCTCGGGATGTCATAAGATTAATATGCCTTCGGTTACTTTCACAAAATAAACTTTATCAACTTAAGTATTTTGTGAGACCCATGAATAGACGATATAATAATAGGACATGGGGAATCAATAACATAGGTAATCCCAGTACTTCTAAGAATAGAGTCATTTGTAAAAATTATGTGGTTGCTCGTTTCGTTGTATCATATGGATCATGTCAAAAGGAAAGAAGGGATAGCCTTAACATACCTTAACTCTATTGATTCTTCAATACCTTCCAAACAATTCTTCAAACAACTTAACGCAATCTACCACAACATAAGGAAATTCAAAATCAGTGCTGAGTAAAGGCTAAGTCCGCAACTTAAACTAGTAGCTCATTTATGTAAATTTGGACAGCACCTCCCCTATAACAAGGGCCTCCTCCAATACCATATATCAACAAAAACAACCAGAGAAATCCAACAACATATAAATATCAATAACATGACACCATATAATAACAATAAGTCACAACAACTTCACGACGAGCGGCAAGCTCCGATTCGAATCCATATACCCCATATCACCACTTATAGACTTCTTACTTTAACTTAAAAGTATTGTTAACATGATAGTGAAATCATTCATCAATGATTCCAGCCTTATACCATATATTTATAACAAAGGAAATAATCCATAACTTTATTCACTATTCCAACTATCCTCTATTAGCAACTTTATTCACTAGTTCATGTCTAGTCCATCCATTTAACTTAATCAACATCAATATAACCTTGAGAACATACAAGAACACAATACACATACCTCCTAAAGTAGCTTCAAGTAGAAATACAAGTTACATTTAGCTTACAACAACCCTCAATGGCAATACAACACCATAGAAGTGACTTACGCTAATCTTCACTTCCAATCTCGAGTTTCATATGTTTCTTTCACCAATTCACTTGATAAATATATAGACATGCATAACAACAGAAACAATATCATAATCAAGTTAATTTCCCCATTTTCCATCCATAACAACATATATATAGAGCCTTAAAATAACCCAATAAAAGATAACAACATCTCTTCCCCTTTCAAGTGCTATCTTGTAATCTTTCACTCCAACACCATAACCAACATGTAATTAACCTGGAACACCATAACAAATATGTTAAACATACCATAGGCAGTATATAAATTTCTAACCCCAAGCTTAACTTAGCTCACCATCATCCTTATTCACATCACAACATCATAAAGGGGTTATTCTTCACCTTTGGCTAACCTTGATGTTGGATTATAGTGTATTTTTTGAAATTTGTTTGGAGCCTTGGGGGAACTGTTTGTGTTTGTGTGTGTGAGGGAGGGGGGGTGGGGGTGGGGTGGGGTTGGAGAGTGTGATGATGGATGGAGGATGAAAAATGATCAAATATCATCCAGAAAACGAGATAAAAACAAGTGAAGGTGGGCCACCGACCAAGTGGGTCCCATAGGGGCTTCTTGCCAAGTCGCGCAAAAATGTGAATATCTCTATACACCGATGTCGTATCAATAAATGGTTTAATGCGTTAGACACTAGACGCGTTGATATTCAATATGAAATGTGAATCATCCTGTAATTCCAAGTATATTAGGAGAAAAGCTCTGCTACATTTGACCTAAAATCAACACATTATGAAAGTAACCTGTGATGACCTTTGCCAACTTTTGTTCTACAATTTGCTTGACTTAAAAACGTAATACACGACTATCATACGACTAAAATAACTCATAACATAACCTCCTTATCATTTTAAGAACCCTAATATCACCCCAAAAGTAAATGTTATAACATTTCCAAGTTGTCGACATTCGACGAAACTTATTTTCTTTAGTTTGTTTAGCTTTTAAGTCTTTCAACCCTCTTGGTACTTGTTATCTATGATCTTAAAGATTTGTAATCTCCAAGGTAACTTGATTAACTTACTTTATAAACTTTCAAAGATGATCTCATTTATGAGCTTACATCAATAGACTTTCGATGTATTCTCATGTACGAAAACATGGCGTGTAACAGTTTGATATGAAAATCTCCTCCTAAAATCGCCTCCCACAAAGTCTAGGGCTAAAACATATGATAAATAAAGCTATGTTCCGAAATCCCAGTCTTTTGTTCAGTTGCGGATATCGTAAATGTGACTTGGGATTCGCAAATGCGATACAAGGATCGCAAAAGCGAACCATGTCAGCCCACATAGATGTCGCAATTGTGACACTAGACTTCACAATTGCAATTGCAGCCTCTTCGCAAGTGCGACCATGTGGTCACAAATGCGACCTGACTAATACCCAACACTAACTATGAAAATGCTATAAGGGCATCACATTTACGACACATGAACCTCTCATTCCCTCTTCGCTATTGCGATGTGGGTGCTCGCAATTGCGATAACTGCAATACCAGCATAACAACAACCTGAAACAAGTTCAAACTCAATCCGAAACACGTTCGAAACACGTTTGAAGCTTGCCCGAGCCCCCGAGGCTCCTCACAAAATGTTCACACAAGTCTAAAAATATCATACGAACTCGCCCGCACGATCCAAATACCAAAATAATATCCGAAACCACGAATTGCACACCCGAAATACATGAAAATTACAATGAAACTCAAGATTCGCTAAATTCACAACCAAGCATCTGATTCCTACCAAACCAACTCGGAATGATACCAAACTTTGCAGACAAAATGGACCTATTCCAAGTCACGAAACTAAAATTCAAACCCGACAACCATAAAGTCAACCTATGGACAAACTTTAAGAATATTTAAACCTTCAAATTACCAATTTTTGGCAAAACAAACCTAATCAATATAGGAACCTCCGAATCTAATTCCGACCATACGTAAGTCCAAAATCACCATACAAACCATTCTGGGGGGGTCGTTTTCATAAAAATCAAACCTCGATCAATATTTCCAACTTAAGCCTTCAAACTAAGTACCAATTGATCCAATTCAACCCAAAACCTCCCCAAAGCAAAACCAACCATCCCCGCAAACCATAAAACTATAAATAAACATATAGGAAGTTTCAAAAGGAGAAATAAGGCTCATATACACAAAATGACCGGTCGGGTCGTTACATTCTCCCCCTCTTAAATAAACGTTCGTCCTCGAACGAGTATAGAGACATACCTGAAGTGCCAAAAATATAAGGACAATGGCTCCACATATCATGATCAGTCTCCCAAGTCGCCTCCTTGACCGGTTGACATCTCCATTGAACCTTTACTGAAACAATGTTCTTTGACCTCAACTTACGGACCCACTTGCCCAAAATAGTCACCGACTCCTCGACATAAGTTAAGCCCATTTCCAATTACACTGAGCTGAAATCCAACACATGTAACGGATATCCATAGTACTTCCTGAGCATGGAACACCGGGTTAGCTTAAGATAAGCTGGGTTGCAATGCAAGTCTATAGGCTAACTCACCAACTCTCTCAAGAACCTGAAAAGGACCAATATACTGAGGGCTCAACTTGCCCTTTTTTCGAACCTTATCATACCCTTTATGGGCGAAACTCCGAGTAGAACCCTCTCACCCACCATGAATGTCAAATCACCATTCCTCTTCTCAACATAGCTTTTTTTTTGCTTGGACTGCACTGTACGGAGTCCCTCCTGAATCAACTTTATCTTTTCCAAGGTATACCGAACCAAATCAATGTCTAATAACTGTCATGACCTGACCTCGTAGAGCGTGACTGTGCTCAACCGAGATAACCCAACCAAGTATGCTTGTACGATGCCTTCTATGTGAACTTGCCTATGAATAAAAAGAAGATAAATTTCGTTGATTGGATAGTGAGAACATCATGTGAACTACACCAATTCATTATCATTAGTTACGTCATTAATAAGTCTCAAAATACATACACTTTCATAGTTTAGAAGTAGAACATGTGATAAAATACAACATTCTAGTTTTACTTTTCCAACATCCATATACAACCCACACCATGTCTTTGGAGCCTCTAATAGATACAAAAGAGTACTATGATAGTGCCGACGACAAGTCCCCAGCTATTCCTCAAAACTCAATACATGAGAAACAAAAGATACACGACCTCGAAATGAAGTGGGGCTCACCAAGTTAGCTGGGAAGAGGGTGTACCGCTATCACTGATCAATGCCGCCTGTTATGGAACTACCTGCATCCATTAAAGATGCAGCACCCCTAGAAAAAAGGACGTTAGTACATATGGAATAGTACTAGTATGAATGACTAAACACCCTCTCAATAGAACGAGTACTAATACAAGGAAGAACAATCATAGAATCCATAGGAGCCTCAAACGATACCAAGACATCAAGTTAGGAGCAAGATAAGATTTCAAGTAAATTTCATTGTTATAGGTTGGGACATCTTTAGTACCAATATACCTTCGTGTCTTTAGCACAGAGTCCGATCACGGCCCGATCGGCTAGGATGTCTCACCCAAAGACATCCAATTACAATCACAATCACGATCTCAATCACAATCTCAAGAACAATGACCACCATGTGTACGACATGGCATGCGATCTCGACCCGATCGGCTAGGTCATCTCACCACAATGCCGTGTGGATCGACATCACCCTTCACTAGCAATCATATCATCCCATTTAAGAAAAATAACAAGCACAATCACCACCATATGTGCGGCATGGCATCCGATCTCGACCCGATCGGCTAGGCCATCTCACCACAATGTTGTGTGGATCGACATCACCCTTCACTAGCAATCATATCATCCCATTTAAGGACAATAATCTCATCACATCAATCTCATCCCAAATAAGGGGAATAAACTCAATCCACTCCTACACCAGTACGTGTAGTTTTGGGGTTAGGGTTTTTCAATCTAACCTTCCTCGGTGACTAATGATACTCCTAAATGTTTATTATATAAAGGACTTTCACCTCATTTCATAGTCTTTTACTCATCTTTTCATTTCATTGGCCATAGTGGCCACAAATGTAATACCATTCTTGGCACGTTGGCCATATTTCATATTTCATGCTCACCTCTTTCACTTTCAAGCACCATCATGGATTATCAACAACAAGGCATTTCAAATCAAGACTTTAAGTACACATATGAGCAATTAAGAGTTCTAAGCACATTGAGTTTTCTTTCACAATTTTGGCATAATAACTTTCATTTGGAACACGACTTGAAGTTATAACGTTTTAATACACAACCCACACTTTGAACACATTCTCAAATGATAACATAATATGACAAGAGTATTCGGAACACATTTTGAACTCATATCTTTCGACACAAAACTTATTCAGAATAGTCAAATTTATAATGAATAACTTGGGACATGAGAAATAAGAAATTGGCTTATCATACTTGAGACTTACGAGAACATCAGGGGATTCAATTCTAAGAGAGAAGTTTAGCCAACATACCTCAAATTCGCCCCTTAATGATACTACAATGATCCACCTCACTAAGAAACTTCAATCTATAATAACAACATCCAATGGGACCAATATTAGTAACAAATTTCATAGTTTAGGCCATTTAGACACTTTATCAAACACATAATAGGCATAAATCTCTACATTTCTTAACCATAGAATTGGTTCATCCAACTACCACCATTTACCAATAATTTATCCCACCATCATTCTTAAGCAAATTATAAATTCTAACATCACATGCATGACCATCCATCCACACCCAACTAACAAAATTCCATCAAATAATAACCTTTCAATCTCTATAATGGTTATGTATTTAAATTGAGAACTTATGGCTTCCAATCACCATCCTATGAGTTTCAATACTTAATTCATACTCATATTCCCATAATAATCCATGCATGTAAGTGTAAGGGTATAGGATTACCTTTTAGAAGAAATCTTGCAAAACCCTCCCTTGAATTCTTGAAGAAATTTCTTGAAAATATAAGGATTTCATGGTGGATTGAGTTACTTATAATGTGGAAATGATAGGATTCACATGAAGACAATGGGGATTGCTTATCTTGAATACGGGAGGCGTTGGGGGACTTGAGAGAGTGGAGGAGAACTCCAAAATTCGTCCAAATGAAATGGGGTAAATGAACCCCCGAAATGACTTAAAAGGACCTTAAGTTGGGGCGCGCCCAGTCTGGAGAAGTCAGCCACACTTCTCTGTCCACTGCATGCAAGGGAATACATGATCTGCGCCCGGTCTGGCGAAGCGAGCCTTGCTTCGCTATCCGCCAAAATAACTAGGTGGTCTAACTTTAGTAATTTGATCATAACCTTTAGTAGGAATGTCCAAATGATGAACAACTTGATGCTTTTGAAACTAGACTCGAAGGGCTACGCTTTAGGGGCAAAATTCATGGAAAATATGTTTATATTATGAGAGTTATACACATTCAAAGGCAAGTGTTTTGCAAATTAAGACACCTTTTCTACTAAATATTTCCAAGTCATTCCAAACAATTTCTTCCCACTTACAAACCTCCTTAATATGTTCCAAAACACTTTCCATATGTATTTGCATGCCACAATAATGTGGTTCTATCCCATAGGTCTCATTTAGAACTCAAAAACATTATTCCCAATTATTCCAGTTACGGGGCCTTAGAACAACCTAGCCTCCCCAGGCTCGAACCAACCAATCGGAGAATGACATTGCCTCCCTTTTAAGGCCTCATAAAGAGACATATGGATGCTCGACTGATAGTTGTTGTTGTAGGAGAACTCTGATAGCGGTAGAAACTGATCCCATGAACCTCCGAAATCAATAACACATGCACGTAACATATCTTCCAATATATGAATAGTGTGCTCAGACTATCCATCCATCTGTGGATGAAACGTCATAGTTAGCTCGACCTATGTGCCTAACTCACACTGCATGACTATCGAAAAATACAACATGAACTGCGTGTCTCAATCCGAGATAATATACATCGGTACACCATGGAGGTGAACAATCTCACGAAGATAAATCTATGCTAGTTGCTCTGAAGAGTGGGTAGTCATGACTAGAATGAAGTGTGCAGATTTGGTCAGTCTGTCCACAATGACCCACACTGTGTCAAATCTCCTCAAGGTCTGTTCAAGTTTAACTACAAAATCCATTGTAATATGCTCCCACTTTCACTCCGGAATATCAAGTCTCTGAAGCAAACCTCCCAGTCTCTGTTGCTCGTACTTAACCTGCTGACAGTTCAAACTCTGAGACACATACTCCACAATATCTTTCTTCATCCTTCTTCACTAGTAGTGCTGTTTCAAATCATAGTACATCTTCGCGGCTCCCGGGTGAATAGAGTACCGTGAACTATAGGCCTCCTCAAGAATCATCTCACGCTACCCATCAACATTTGGAGCACAGATCCGACACTACACTCTCAATACCCTATCATCATCAAAGTCACCTCTTTTGCATCACTGTGCTGCACCGTGTCCTTAAGGACAAGCAAATGGGGATCATCACACTGACGCGCTTTGATGCGCTCAAACAAAGATGACCGTGAAACCACAAAGTAAGAACCCGACTAGGCTTTGAAACATCAAACCTCATGAACCTGTTGGCCAAAGCCTAAACATCCAAAGCTAACGGTCTCTCCCCAGCTGGAACAAAAGTAAGACTCACTATGCTCTCAGCCTTCCTACTAAAAGCATCGGCCATCACATTGGCCTTCCCGGTATGATAAAGAATGGTGATATCATAGTCCTTAATTAGCTCCAACCACCTCTGTTGCCTCAAGTTCAAATCTTTTTTCTTGAATAAGTGTTGTAGACTCCGGTAATCCATGAACACCTCACAAGACACGCCGTGGAGATAGTTCCTCCAAATCTTCACTGCATGAACAGTGGATGCTAACTGGTAGTTATTCTCATGGGTCTTTAACCAATGCGAAGCATAAGCAATCACTCTACCCTGTTGCATCAACACACACCAAATGCCTATCCGTGAAGCATAATAATAGACAGTATAAGAACCCAAGTTAAAGGCAAAATTAGAACTGGAGTTGTGGTTAAGGCAGTCTTGAGCTTCTAAAAACTCTGCGCACACTTACCAGACCACTTGAATGGGGTACCCTTTTGAGTCAATCTAGTCAAAGGAGCTGCGATGGATGAAAATCCCTCCATAAAACAGCGATAATACCCATCCAAGCCTAGAAAACTTCGGATCTTAGTAGTGGTAGAAGATCTGGGCCCACTCTGATTTGCCTCAAATTTCTTCGGATCCACCTTAATCCCCTCACTGGACAACACGTGGCCCAAGAATGCCACCGGGTCAAGCCAAAACTCACACTTGGAGAATTTAGCACATAATTTCTTCTCCCTCAAAGTCTAGAGCACGATTTTCAAGTACTACTCATGATCCGCCCCGCTGTGAGAATATGCCAATATGTCATCAATGAACACGATAATGAAAGAATCAAGATACGACTGGAACACTCTGTTCATCAAGTGCATAAAGGTTGTTGGAGAATTTGTCAGCCCAAATGACATCACCAAAAACTCGTAGTGGCCATAGTGAGTCCTGAAACCCGGATCTTCAACTGATGGTACCCCGATCTCAAATTAATCTTCGAGAATACTCTAGCACCCTCAAGCTGATAAAACAAATTATCAATACGCATTGGTGGGTACTTGTTCTTGATTGTAACTTTGTTCAGCTGCCTGTAGTCAATAGACATCCTCATAGAGCCGTCTTTCTTCTTCACAAATAGAATTGGAGCACCCCAAGGTGAGACACTCGGTAGGATGAAACACTTATCAAGTAGCTCCTGAAGTTGTTCCTTTACTTCCTTCAACTCCACTGGTGCCATTCGATATTGTGGAATAGAAATGGGATGAGTGCACCGCACCAAGTTAATACCAAAATCAATATCCCTATCGGGTGACATGCCTGGTAGGTCTGCTGGAAATATATTTGGAAAATCTCCCACTACCAGAATTGACTCAATGGTAGGAGTATCGGCACTGAAATTCCTCACAAAGGCTAAGTACGCCAAACATCCTTTCTCAAACATCAGTTGTGCCTTCAGGAAAGACTCCACCCTACTAGGAACATGGCCCAATGAACCTCTCCACTCCAACGACGGCAACCTCGGCATAGCCAATCTCACGATCTTAGCGTCATAATCTAGAATAGCATGATAGGGTGATAGCCAATCCATGCCCAAAATCACATCAAAGTCTACCATACTGAGTAGTAGGAGCTCAACCCTAGTCTCATAAACCCCGATGGTGACCAAACATGAACGATAGATACGGTCTTCACAATAGAATTCGCAGCAGGCATAGACATATAAATAGGAGTATCCAAAGAATCACGAGACACATCTATATATGAAGAAACATGGATGACACATATGAATAAGTAGAACCCGAATCAAATAAAATGGATGCATCTCTATAACAAATCATAACAATACCTGTAATGACAGTATTTGATGTAATAGCCTCAGTCCTATCTAGAAAAGCATAACGATAGGCCTGACCTCCCCCTTTAGGACATTTTCTACTTGCCTGCCCTTTACCCCTAGTTGGCTGTGTAGGTGTAGCAACAACTAGAGTAGCAACTATAGCCTAAGTACCCTGTAGAGGTCCACCCCCCGGAAATCTGGGACATTCCCTCATCAAATGCTTGGTACACCACACTTAAAACAACCTTTTTGAGGGTGCTACTGCGGAACTGAGTCTGAGCTAGACGATTAAAATAACCACTATAGGCACACCGTGTAGGAGGGGTACTGGAAGATGGATGACCAAAATGAGTTCTCTGAGGTCCCTAAATAGCTAGAACACTGCGAGTAACCTGAAATACAGACTAAACTGGTCGACTGATGAAACCTTTGTCATGACGAGTTGATACTACTGAGCGGGTACCACTAAACCCTCTAAAATATTGTGGCCTCTTGGCCTCCCTATCCTCTCTCTTTAGCCACTCATACACTCCAATCTCTGAGAGATCTCTATAACCTGCTAAAATAGAGTATCAGTCTCCAACTACCATGCCATCCCAATTCTGAGACCATAACCGAGTCCCTCAATACATTTGCGGACTCTCTCTCTGACAGTAGAAACCAAAGCAGGTGCATGATGAAATAGCTCACTGAACCTCATAGCATATGGACACAGTCATAGTCCCCGGACGCAAATGCTTGAACTCTGTGTGCAACACGTCCCTAAGGGTTTGTGGAACTAACTCCCTCAAAAATAGATAAGAGAACTGAGCCCAAGTGAGTGGCGCAACATCAACCTGCCTAATCTCCTCATAAGCTTGCCACCATCTAAATATTGACCCCGTTATTTGAAAGGTAGTAAAGTCGACCCCACTCACCTGCACAATGCCCTTGGTGCAGAGAAAACGGTGGCACTGGTTAAGAAAGCCCCGTGTATCCTCAGATACAGTGCCAATAAAAGTAGGAGGAAAATATCTCTTGAACCTCTCTGGCCTCTTCTGCTCCTCCTCTGATACCACGGGCATGACTTCAGGCTGAACCGTGATTATGGGTTGTACTGGCATAGCATTTGTATTCTGATAAACATGAGACTACTACTTTAGAGTACGTGTGGTGAGAGTATGAGCTCCTCCCCCAGCCTAGGAAGTAGCTGGTGCAACCGGAATTAATCTCGCCTGAGCTAAAGTACCGGACATGCTTAGAAAATGTGTCAAAGTCTCCTGAAATCCGGGGGTATCAACAGGCATCTCAGGTGCCTGCTCCCCAAACAGAGCTACCGGCGGTTCCCTCATTCCAGCTCTGGCAGGTGCCTTAGCTTTAGCATGTGCCCTTCATCGGCCTCTGCCCGGGCCTCTAGCAACACTTGTATCAGGGCCAGCAGCATCAGTAACTGAAGCTTATGTCATCATTATCTGTGAAAGATTAGAAAGACAAAGACTCAAATTCCGAAATTAATAAATCCGCACGATAAGGAATGAATGAAGTGGAATTTCATAATAGTTCTGTAGCCTCTCGGAGATAAGTACAGACGTCTCCGTGCCGATTCGCAAGACTCTACTAACTTGCTTATGACTCGTAACACTTATGAACCTAGGGCTCTAACACCAACTTGCCACGACCCAAAATCCCACATAAGGGATCGTGATGGCACCTAGTCTCTAAGACTAGGTAAGCCTAGCACACAATGATATTAATAGATTTAAACCATTTAACTATTAAAATAAAGCTGAAATATGCCATAACAAAACCAATAGTGGAATATAAAAGTCATACATCCCCAAAACAGATAGTACCGAGTCATAAAATCTATAGAGAGTACACTAGGAATCTCTAAATACAAAAGTGCAAGGAAATAATAAACAATAGCAAATAGACAATAGAAGGGAACTTCGAAGCTTATGAGCGGCATGCATGTATACCTTAAAGTCTCCACAGCAACTCTTATAGTCATGCTCCCTAACGACCAATTCGCTCAAAGGTACTAGGATCTGTACAAAAATATTCAGAAGCGTATTATGAGTACATCACGAACGGTACCCAGTACGTATCAAGACTAACCACAGTGGAATAATGACGTGGTTCAAGTCAAGACACTCACTAGATTTAAAATCTGTGCAGAATATCAATATATATAGCTAATGACGGAAAATAAAATTAATAAATGACAACAAAGAGTAAATATGTAATAACGCGACAAATTAACTACAACAAGTAATACACAAAGTGAAGTCAATTAAGGGAAACAACGAAAAGTTCAACTCATCAAGCCGTACAAATCACAAGAATTATAATAAGAATCATCTCGAGATACCACACCTCATAATCGCAAATCACAAGTCACAATTCACTCTTATGACGTCGCGTGAGCTTTACATTTTAAAAATATTTTTTCAAAATAGCTCCACGCGCTTTAGCCCCCTTATCTCACATGCGGTGCATGACAATGAAGTATTTTCCCTTACTAGCAACATGTGCATAAGCTCCCTTATCCCGTCGCATGTGCATCAATATACACACCAACCTTATGTCGCCACATGCATATCTCAATCACAAGACAACAATCAATCGCACATCACGTGCTTATATTCCACAACATTTCTTGATCAACAATACACAGTTCACGACCCAACAACAAGGTATACAAGAGTTTCAACGATGACACAAGAGTACAGAAAGTAAATCAACAACGGAATGTGCTTTATATAACAACAACTTCAATTCAAGGCATATTAATAGCCTAAGTGTTTAGTCTGGTCAGTTATCACACATAAGCCTGCGCACACACTCATCACCTCGTGTACACTCTCTTCACATAGGTCAAGTAGTGCAAATAGACCAAATCCTAAATGGTAATTAACCCACACAAAGTTAGGCAAGATACTTACCTCAATTACGCCAATTAAACACTCAAAAATAGATTTTCTCATAAAATTCACCTCCGCTCGGCTCAAATCTAACAAAAATGACTTAATATCATCAAACAATGCAAGAGATATCAATTTCGATTAATAAAGTTAAGATCTTTACCCAATTCCCCAAAAGTCAACAAAAGTTAATGACAGGCCTGCCCGGTCAAAACTCGGGTCAAAGGGTATATCTCGACTACCCATAACCCCCGAAGTCCATATATGTATTTGGTTTTTAAATCCGAGTCCAATTCGACTCTATAATCTCAAATTTTTAATTTTCAAAATATAGTCAAAAATCCCCCAAAAGTCTCTTCAAATTCCATGGATTAGGTGTTAAATCTCATAAATAATCATGTTATATAATCAAAAGTGGATCAAAATCACTTATCCAATAATTTGGTATGAACATTTCCTCCTAAAATCGCCTTCCACCGAGTCTAGGGCTAAAAACTGTGATAAATGTAGCTAAGTCCCAAAATTCTAACCTATTTTCAGTTGCGGATGTCGCAAATGCGGTCTTGGATTCACAAATGCGACATAGGGATCGCAAAAGAGGACCCTGTCAACCCAAACAGATGTCGCAATTGCGACACTAGGCTTCGCAATTGTGATTGCAGCCTCTTCGAAAATGCGACCATATGGTCGCAAAGGCAACCTGACCATACCCAATACTGACTTTGCAAATGTGATAAGGGCGTCACATTTGCGACACCTGAACCTCCCATGACCTCTTTGCAATTTCGATGTTGTTCCTCGCAATTGTGATAACTGCAGCACCATCACACCAGCAACCTGAAACAAGTTCAAACCCAATTCGAAACATGTCCGAAACTCACCCGAGTCCCTAGATCTCCACACCAAACATCCACACAAGTCTAAAAATATCATACGAACTCGCTCGCATGATCAAAAGACCAAAATAACATCCATAACCACGAATACGACACCCAAAACACATGAAAATTACAACGAAACTCCAAATTCGATTAATTCACAACCAAGCGTCAGATTCATACCAAACCAACTATGAATGACACCAACTTTGCAGACAAGTTCCAAATGACAAAACGGGCATTTTCCAAGTCCCTACACCAAAAAACAAAACCGATAGCCATAAAGTCAACCTACGGTCAAACTTAGAAAATTTCTAAACCTTCAAATTGCCAACTTTCGGCAAAACAAGCCAAATCAACTTAGGAACCTCCGAATCCAATTTCACGCACACACCTGAGTCCAAAATTACCATAAGAACCTATCAAAACCATCAAAATATCGTTCCGGATTTATTTCACAAAAGTCAAATATCGGTCAATATTTCCAACTTAAGCCTTCAAACTAAGAACCAGTTATTCCAATTCAACTCCTATCCTCCTCGAAGCGAAACTAACAATCCACGCAAGTTATAAAATCACAAATACATATACGGAAAACATAAAAAGGAGAAGCGGTGCTCGTATACATAAAACAATCGGTAGTGTCGTTACATTTTTTACGCTCGAAAAGTTTCATACTTTCTTCTCTGAAATAATAAAAAATGATTGGTTTCCATATTGCCAAAATTTTAAGCTTCCACGAAGCTATAGCACCTACCATATTGGTCAAAGCAAAGTTACATTGCCGCTTGGTAGTTGTAAACTTGGATATTCTGACTTGCAGTCTAGAACTTTCCAATATGCAATACTTTTAAACTACTCTGTTCCCGTTCACGAATTTCATTTCAGGGCAGGATTTGTCCCCGTAGGATTCTTGACGTACTCCAGCTGTTAATATTTTTCTAGAATGCTCTTCTATTCCTTTTGAAAACTAATGAGATACTCGTCTTACTTAGATTTATCCATCACATAGGTGATTCTTACACCTACCCTCACAACCATAGTAACCTTAAAGTTTCCTTTAGATCCTAACGTGATAGATACCGTTGCTAAATACTCGAGTGTTAATGCTACCCCGAAGGCACGTGCACCTTCAAAAGTTAGTAATCTTCTTTGACCTTGTGCTTTTGCCTTGTGCAATTTGTTTGGTTTTCAAGAGTCACTTCTTATTCAGAGATGTGCATTGCATAACACGTTCATATTTCGTTTCGTGCGAAGTGTACACATATTTAGAGTATCTTCTTATTTCATGAACACTTGAATTTATTTCAAGTCACATACGTCCCTAAGCTGTAGGGATACATTTGGGTTGTCTATACAGTTCTTGATGACTAGATGGTAAAGGTAATAACCCTACAAGTCATTATCTTGCTCTCTGTGAATTCAACACTTGAAATATTTTTTATTTATTATAATACAGCTGACTAGCCTCGTTTGCTAAGGATAATTGATTTAGTTTTATATATTTATTATGATTGAATAATATAAAAAATTATCGAGAGTTCAACAATATTATACATGAACTTGAGTTTAGCTCTTTTGAGGATGAGAAATTGAATAAGTAGCTACTATAATAGCATGATGTCTGGGATACTTAGAGTATCATGATCCTCACATTTATAGTGAATTCTTTCTGCATGTGATTTGATTCCTATGTTGAGACTTGAGCTCTTATACAAGCTTGATAAGTTTGCAATATTATAGCCTTGTATGCTCATAGGTTGCATGGACTGCTTTGCAGTTTAAATAATTTGTGTTATTGACACGACACTGGATTAGGTGTAGCCAATGATGTTGAAGTGAGAGATGTTATGTATGGGGTAAAACTAATGAATGACAGGTGGATCTTCGTCGTGTTGACACGTGACAATAAAGACAGATAGGGTATGAGTCAGCAAATAGCTGGCATCGGTTACGAGTATGTGACCGGTATTGTGTGAGTTTCGAAGACATTGGAACCGAGAACGAAAAGTTTGAAAGTAAAATATCAGTTGAAGAAGGCAGCATTCAAGGAGGGCCGTTATAAAGAATCTTTGCATTTATATTCAACTGTTATACAACTATCAAGAAGGGTCTTTATTCATATTAAAGGAGAGCTTGATTTGGGGATCTTGTCTCCTTGAATTTAGCTATAAATATAGGAATTTGTACTCATTGTAGATATGAAATACTTGTATAAAAAAAGGCTAAACTTATTCTTGCTTTTCATTAACATCTTTTTGCTTAATACTCTGTTCTAATCTTGCTTCCGGAGAAGCTCACTTCACTACTAAGCTTGTATTTTCTTCAAGTATTCTCAATTAATTTATTTTTGTTCTTTGGTACATTATATTTTTGGATAAAATTAATCTATAAACCACGTTATAAATTAAACTATACCTATTTACGAATAAACAGTTTGGCTGTGGGGCATAGACAATTGTAGTATTACTTTGATCCATTCATCTTTTATTAACGTATTTTGCATTTTTTTTATAAAGCAAAAATAAATATGGCACCTAATGAAGTCAACAACTCGCTCAATATTGGAACAAATAACGTCAATGAGCATGAGAATAATTTCCATAGTGGAAACCAGCAGGATGATTGTACTAGTGAAACCCGCAACGATGGGAATGAAGCAACTCCGGTATGGGATAAACGAAATCATCGGCGTGTGAGGAGTCCTACCCCAGATGATTTGGATGATGAACCCGTTGTCGAGAATGTGAAAGTTTTTAGAGCTCAACATAGGGAAATCATGATCATCTCTCAATAAAGGACTAGATAATGACTGAGCTCCAGCAAGCATTGTCTTGCCTTAAATAATTCCAATGGAGGAGTTCGAGTCCCTCCCGGCGTGCCTGCAAATCAGAGAGTGCAAAGAAATGGTAACATTGCTTTGAGTGAGGAGTTTGGATTTAATGATAATCAAGCAAGTGGTGCAGGCAGTGGATCCAAGAATGATAGCAACACAGATGATACTTTTAAAACCGAACTCATGAAGTTCATGAGGGAAACGAATGATTGGATGGATCAAAACGCTAAAGAATTGCTTGCTCGGATGGATCAAATCTCAAGGGCACCTTTGGTATTGAAGGGCCCGAATTCAAAGAAGTATACTCAGCTGTCGTTCAAAACAAGTGCAACCCCTGAGTTGATCTCGAAGAGGTTCAGGATGTCGGATATTCCAAAATATGATGGAACTTCGAAATCCAAAGGAGCACATCACAACTTACACTACGACTGTAAAGGGAAATGATTTGGCTCCACATGACATCGAATCTATTTTGCTAAAGAAATTTGGTGAAACCCTAACGAAGGGAGATTTAACGTGGTATTCTCTTTTACCTTAACATTCAATTGATTAACGAAGGGAGCTTAACGTGGTATTCAGGATAAAGAAATGTAGCAATACCCTAACGAATGGAGTTTTAACGTGGTATTCTCTTTTGCCTGAACATTCAATTGATTCTTTTGAAATGCTTGTAGATTGTTTCATAAAAGCTCATATTGGGGCAAGGAAACTCCAAGCTAGGAAGGTGGATATATTTAGAACTGCACAAGGAAAATTCGGTTCCAAAAGGAGAGGATGTTGTTGCCGGCACTACCGGACGAATGAGTAGTAGAGATGTCACCAAAGGCCTCAATCTGTTAAGCTCTGATGCCTCAAGGAAGTTAAAGGAGAGCCTATTGGGATTTCAGGCAACCACATGGGTTGATGTCCATAATCGTTATGAGTTGAAGATCAAGATTGAAGATGATCAGCTAAGTTCTTTAAAATTGTTTAAGGGTCGCAGTCGTGATCGGAATCAAGAAAAGTTTTAAAATGATTCTGATGCAGATAGGAGATCATCCAGGAGTCATTTTTAACCTTATTTATCAAATAAAAGATCTGATGGGCGTGAGGCTAAAGGTTTTCGATCATCAGAAAGATTCAGGCCAGATAGTAGGACAGATCATGGTCGGAGTAATAGGACTTCGCAGGATAAAGAACTATCGGGGTCCCGGGATTCAGGATATCCCCGATTATTAGATTATAATTTCATAATTAGTTTAGTAGAGTTGGTTTTGACTATGAAAAATATCAAAAAGGCAAGGTTCCCAAAGCCAATTCGGTCTGATCCCATTCAAAGGGATCTTAATTTATGGTTCAAGTTCCACAGCATACATGATCATAAGACTGGGGACTGTCGGCACCTTCATGAAGAGGTGAAGGTGCTGTTGAAAAACGGCCACCTTAGAGAATTTTTTAGCAATCGGGCTAAAAGTAACTATGGTAGGAGTCGATATGCAACAGAATTAGCAAATACAACCACTAGGTCTCCCCGCCTAACAATAAATATAATTTTTGGTGAGGTTGAAGTAGACGGGGTGACGTTTTTGGCAATAAAAAAGACAAAGATTTCAGTCACTCATGGTAAAATAATTCGGGAAGCGTCAGAAGATGATGGAATCACCTTTAGGAGGAGATGCAAACGACCTTATTTCACCGTACAATCATGCTCTGGTAATATCTCTTTATGTTTTAATTTTAAAATTAAACGTGTATTGGTTGATCCAGGTAGTTCAGCCAGTATCATCCAATTGAGGGTTTTAAAACAAGCGAGGCTAACCAGAAATATAGTTTCGGCAACAAAGCATCTGCCTGGGTTTAAATTAACAAGTGTAACGACTCGAGGTAAGGTCATCTTACCTACCTATGCTTAAGGGGTGACAAAATCCACCTTGTTCGAAGTTGTGGATGGCGATATGGGCTAGAACATAATCCTTGGTAGAACATGGATCAATGAAATGAAGGTTATTCCATCAACTTACCATCAATTACTGAATTTTCCTACACCGTATGGGATCAAACATATTAGAGGAGATCACCCACTGCAAGAGAAGTGAATACAGTCAACTTATCTAGCAACAAGACGGAGTGAATCAGTAAATAGCAACTACAGAAACCAGTGTCTACTTCTCTTCAAGTCCCGGTTGAAGGTGATGGGGAAGAAAAGATATCATATTTTTATCAAGGGCTAAGATCCTACCAGGTACCAGAAGACACGGATGCAACAAAGTCAACCACAGAAGAGTTTGAACAAATTACGTTGTTCACGGAATTTCTAGATAAAAAGGTTTACTTGGGAACGGGGTTAAGCCCCAAATTCAATCTTAGAATTATTAAATTCTTAAAAGCTAATATTGATTGTTTTTCATGGTCTCATTCAGATATGACAGGTATTCCACTGGAAGTGGTTGTCCACAAGTTAAGTTTCGACCTTACTTTACCTTCGGTAAAGCAGAAGAAGCAGCTAATAGCCGAGGTCAGAAATAAGTTTGTAAAAGAAGAAGTAACCGGGTTGCTAAACATAGGTTCTATTCATAAAAGTTGTTATCCTGACTGGTTAACTAACGTAGTAGTTATAACTAAAAAGAATAATACGTTTAGAATGTGTATATACTATAAAGATTTGAATAAGGCTTGCCCTAAGGATTCTTTTCTGTTGCCAAACAATTAACCAAATGATCGATGCTACGGCTGGGCATGAATTGATGAGTTTTATTGATGCGTACTTCGGGTATAATCAAATTAGAATACACCTAGAGGATCAAGAAAAATATCATTTATCATAAATTTTGGCACATATTGTTATAATGTGATACCTTTTGGGCTTAAAAATGTCGGCCCCACTTATTAGAGGCTCGCTAATAAGATGTTTGAGTGACAAATTGGTAAAACTATGGATATTTATATTGATGATATGCTGGTTAAGTCTCTCAGTGTAGGAGACCATTTGACTCATCTACCAGAGATATTCAATATCTTGAGGAAATACAACATGAAGCTCAATCTGGAAAAGTGCGCTTTTGGAGTTGGGTGTGGGAAATTTTTGGGCTTCTTGGTTTCTCAAAGGGGAATTGAAGTAAATCCTGACATGATTAAGTCCATAGATATATACATGACTAACTAAAAAGACTTGAATAGGTATTTGTCCAGTCCTCCCTTAATGTCCAAACCGAAGGAGGGGGAATAATTGTTGATTTATTTAGCGGTATCAGAAGTTGCGGTAAGTGCAGTTCTAGTTCTAGAGAAAGACGGTATGTAATTTCCTATATATTAGGTTAGTAAAATACTTCCAGGTGCGAAAATACGTTACCCGCACCTGAAAAAGTTGGTTTTAGCTCTCGTAGTTGCCTCTCGAAAGCTTAGACCCTAATTTCAATGCTACCCAATAGTTGTTGTGATGATCTTTCCTCTGAGGAACATCCTTTATAAACCTCAATTATTAGGTTGATTGGATAAATGGTCAATTGAAATTGGTGAATTTGATATTTAATATAAACCTCGGAATGCTATTAAGTCAAACGTTTTGGTCTATTTTATGGCTAATTTTAGCCCGGGAATGATGATTAAATCTACTAAAGAAGCAGTTCTGGTATCTGAAACTATCTCCGGTGTATGGACCTTGTTTATGGATGAAGCCTCCAACGTAAAAGGTTCCAGACTTGGGATAGTGCTAATCACTCCTTCAGGAGAAACCCTGAAACATGCCATTAAAACTGTTCCATTAACTTATAATGAAGCCGAGTATGAAGCTTTGGTTGCAGGAGTTGAATTGGCCCGGGGACAAGGCTCCAAGGTGATTGAAGTAAAATATGACTCTCAACTGGTAATAAATCAGATATATAGAATCTTTGATACCAAAGAAGAGCGCATGCAACAATACTTGAGTAAAGTTCAAGTTTTACTTTCCAGTTTAGAGAGTGATCGGTGATTCATATCCCAAGGGAAGAGAATATGGAGGAGGATGCGTTGGCCAATTTAGGGTCGTTCACGGAAATGAAAAAAGTTGATTCCGATGAAGTTGTTCAGCTATTGTATTCAGTTTCTTATGTGCATATCAACTAACCTAATCTGGAATTGGAGAAACGAGTTTATAGAATATTTAAGGCTTGGAAAATTATTTGAAGATTCTAAAGCCTCATGGGCATTATGAGCTAAAGCAACTCAGTATTGTCTCATTGATGGACCGTTCGCTCAGTGTTTGGGGACATCAGAGGCTAATTATGTCATGAGAGAAGACCACAGAGTGGTTTTTGAAAATCAATCCAGTGCGTATTCACTAGTGCTCAAATTAATAAAGGCCGGTTATTATTGGCCCCGGATGTAACGAGATGCAAAGATGTTCGTTCAAAAATGTGATAAGTGTCAACGACATCCTCAATTGGTGCATCGGTAGGTAGAACTTTTGCATTCAGTGGTGTCACCGTGCTCACTGATGAAGTGGGGGATGGATATAGCCAGTCCTTTACCTCAAGGGTCCGGGCAGGTAAAATGTCTATTAGTTTTGAGTGATTATTTCACTAAGTTGGGTTGAAGCAGGTGCTTTCAAAAATATTGGAGAGAGAGAAGTGATTGATTTTCTTTTGGATCATATCATTTGCTGGTTTGGAGTACCAAAAGAAATTGCTTGTGACAATGGGGCACAATTTATAGATTCCAAAGTTACAAAATTCCTAGAAGGATTGAATATCAAAAGGATCACATCCTCCCCATATCACCCAAGTGCTAATGTTCAAGCGGAGTCAACCAATAAGGTTATTATTCAAAACCTCAAAAAGAAATTAGAGGATGTTAAAGACAGATGGCCAGAAGAGCTGCCGAGAGTATTGTGGGCATCTAGAATGACGGCAAAGTCGAGCACAAGAGAAAAACCTTTTCCCTTGTGTATGGTGCGGAAGCTTTGATTCCGGTGGAGATTAGGAATCCGACCATAAGGTATTCTCGGGCAAACGAGCAGGAGAATGATGAAGAAATATTGATTAAGTTGGACTTGCTAGATGAGTGTCGGAATTTAGCAAATGTAAGAATAGTGGTACAAAAGCAAAGAGTAGAGCGATACTATAATCGCAAAGCAAATATTCAATATTTTAAAGTTGGAGATTTGGTTTTACGGAAGGTAACTCATAATACCCGAAAAGTCAATGCTGGAAAGTTGGGACCAACCTGGAAAGGACTTTGCCGGATTTCAGCTATAACTGGTAAAGGGTCGTATCAACTAAAAAATCGAGATGGAGTGAAATTACCAAATAACTAGAACGTGACTCACCTCAAAAAATATTATTGTTAAAGATCCTAGATGATACTGAAAGTATATGTTTTACTCTTTCTCTCTTTGTCCAGTTTTTGTCACAATTGAATTTTTCTGGCAAGGTTTTTAATGAGGCATCAACATAAAGCATACTCCGAAGAAGGATCGTTGACAACTGTTGACGGCCAATTTTGTCCCTCCCTTTTTAAATTAATTTATCTTTACTTAATAATTTACAATAAATATTTTAAAAGTATTTTCTAGTAACAAATATCTATATTTACAAATTAATTAAGTAATAGTTATAAAATTAATTGCGTAGTATTAACATTATGTAATTACAAATATATTTACTATTTTTAAGATTATTAAAATATTTCGTATATATACATTACATAGGTTATGTTATTAATTTAATTAATTACTCTTTAATTTCTAGTTAATTAAATTATTATGTGAAATTCGTAATTATTGTTGAAATTAGGAAAAACAAAGTGTTTTACAAATAATTAATTAAGTAATTAGTAGTATATATAGTAATTATAATTTTTACCACATTTATTAAAAATTGTCAAGTTTATTTAAATTTAATTCAAAAGGGGTTAAAAGACAAAAGGGCCACAATTGCAATTCTCAAATCAAAGGCAAAGTGGTCATTCCTTAAATTATTCTGGCCCAATTACTTAAGACCAGTCCGAAATATACTTGACTCAAACACCCATCTCTTTCCCTGTTGGCAATCCAAGCCACCATATTTTCACCAATCACGCCACGCCACGTCACGTCAACCTCCCTCACCACTCACACAAGAAACAAAAACGAATCTGAGTCGTATGTTCCTCAGACCAACGACTCACGTTTATTCTCTGATTTTTTTTAAATTTTTGATACCCGCCCTAAAGATCTAATCTTAGCCATCCTAAATCCCTCAATCCAACAACCACCGATTTTCCCACTTAAATCATTTCTGAAAAATCCAACTACCAAACAATCAAAGCCGTTGGTCAACAGATCCCACTCTATCTCTCATCTTTAATCCTAAAGACCAAACATATCCCCCCCAGAAACCCTAATCATTCTTACCACGCCCAGTCGCCTTCATTTCCCCTTTCTATCTCTTTTCTCCCATCCCCTTCAAACCCATCAATCAGAAAAAGTTGCACGAATCGGTGTAAGGTCACAAGGCCTTTACCAAATCGTCCTTCCCTATCCCTCCATTCCTCTAATCCCTCTAGTTTCACCTTTTTGCTCTCCAAATCTGAGAGATTAGACACAGTTTGTATAGTCAAAACACCATTCCTTCGTCCATTCAAATCAACTTGTAGATTCGTCTTATTTGTCCCTAGGAGACGAAGCCAGTAATCCCAGTTTCCATTCTCATCGTTTGAATTCAAAAATTCCAATTCGAAACCCTAGACCTAATTGATGAACTTTCATTTTATCTGGTTTCTCTACTCGCTCTGTAGAATCGGAGCATGCACGTACACGTCTCAAACTTCCATCATGAATATTCTGTACCCAGTGGTCAAACGTAGTGACCTCTGGGTTTTAGGGCGTTATCCGAAGAGTTTTCCTTTAGTGGTCAACTGCTCTCCACTCAGGTAAAAAACTATCACTAATTCCCCTCTGTATCTGACATTTTTTCACTCGATTTGCTATCATCATCGGCCTTTCATCACTTTTCACTACTAATTTGAATCTATGAAACCCTATAGGCCGTAAATGGCACTATAAATAGAGCTCTTTAATGTTCTCACCAAGACAAAAACCTAACACTGAAAACAACTACACAATCACTTGAGAACAATTCTGAGATAAAAACCTAGGGTTCCTTACTATTTTACTCTTTTTCATTTATGAGTGCTATTGCTGCTTCGAGCTTGAAGCTTTTGGGGTCTTAAGTAAATAAAAGAGATCCTAGTTTGGTCTGCTGCCCTCAAAAAGGTCAGTATATTCCTAATCTCTCTTTTTTGCTCACCTTATCTGAACGCTATGAATGTGCTAGTTATCTTCTGACAATTATAATTTTTTATGTTGTTTGTAACTAGTATGGGAATATTTATGTTCTGTTTACTATCTACTTGTGATCATTTGTCATGCTTCTTGAGTCTTTAATTAATGATTAATCAAGTTATTAAATGATTCTTGATGATTTTCATTTCCGAGTTCCAACAATCTAGATGTTTAAGCTATAATGTGCCTTGAATGATTGTTCATGTTTTACTTGAACTTCATAATCTTTCATGGCTGATTCTAATGTGATCTTCACCCATGCCTATTGTTTCCCATGTGTTCTGTTTGTCTTATGATCAAGTTTATGGTTTAATAGTCTTGATCAGGATAAAATTAAAGGTTTCTAAGTTTATATCATCTACCATTAAACCAACTTATTTGAGTTAAACTGTCTTCTTTTCATGAACCTCTACCGTACATAATCTGTTAAGATTAATTTATCTTTCCGTCATAGAATAAGTCATGATCATGTTTTATTATAGTTGATTGGTGATTGTTGTTAAGTTATATTTTAGCTGTCTCATGTTTAGATGTAACCTTCAGTTGCATGTTTAAGTCAGAAATGTTTAGGTGTAGTACTTCCTTGTCTTTAACCCCTTTAAACTACTGCCGACTTTGTGAAGCTTACATCATTAAGATTATCTTCCATAGCAGGACTTAGTTATTTAAAGGTTGAAGCATGACTACTTCACATTTAGATACTAAGCTATGCCTGAGTTAAACTTGTTTGATACAATACTTTCTTTATTTGTAACTCCCCCTCTTCATGACATATTAACTTGATTCTGTGATATGCAAAGTTCCCCTATCTATATGAAGTCACAACCTCACTTGCACCGCCTATGTATAACTAACTGGATATTGCAAGTATCCATGTTTGACTCTATGATCTCATGTTTTTATCTTAAATTATACCCAGTCCTTTCCCTATTGTTAATTTGAAACTGGACATGATCCTTAAACCTTGTGAGAAGCCCTTTGTTGATATTATTTGAACATGATGGTTTGTTTAAGGATAATACTGTTAGTGATATGACTCTGTCGAGCCTTTAGGGATTCCAAGTTCAAATCTGTGAGCTTGTAGTCATGTTGAGAGTTTAATCCTGTTTCTGATATCTTCTGCAAAAGTGGCTAGTCATAACTGTTTTGTATGCATCTCTATTGATGACCTTTAAAGTTATAAGTAGTATTACCCACTCATGCATGTGCTAGTAGAAAACTAATCAGTCTATAGTTAGTTTGCCCGGGCATGAGCATCTGTATCTGTGTTGCAGCATATATGAACTCCGTACAACTTATTTTCCCTTCAAATGCTTTCTTCTCTAATATTTGGACCCTTAATAGTATGTTATGATACTTATGCTTCTCTCCTATGTGTGTTAGAAAGTCTGACTTATAGATTTATCTGACATGTATTCTTTATTTGGTATCAAATGTAATATGTGTGCTCTTATGTTATTCTATTAGGAGAGAAATAATATTTTTGTGGTAAGTGATGCTATAGCATTTAGTTTACATTGAAAGGGCCTCATTGGCACTTAAACCCATAAGGAAAACATGTTGTTGGTAGTTAAGGGAATTTGGGAGTGGAGTTTAATTCTAAGTTGGCTGCCTTCCCCGGCACAAGCATTGCCCTGGGCTTCGAGTCCCTTGGAAACTTTGAAGTGTCGGGGATTCAAAGGGGGCATCGATCTTGAGTAGAACTTCCTCCTCAGCCCTTAATTCATTGACACTTTTGGTTCTTTAGGGGTTTAGTGTCTAATGACAATGAAAGGTTTTTAATGTAAATTACTTGCCATGTATGACTACCACATTAGTATAATTTTTCATAGTCTTTGAATATTAATATTTTCTTCTTCCAGCCGTTTATTTAAATGATTTTTCTTTAAATCTTGAAATCAAGGCATATCTTAGGCTCACTTTTACGGACACCTCTTAGAATAACACTTATCCTCTAAATCAAGTGTTTTATAACTCAAACTCTTTTTCGCATGCTTTACAAATATAGACCATTTACATACATATTTTAAAACTCTTTCAACATATCTTTAAACTCCTTTATAAATTCACACTCCTCTTAAGTCTCACATCCCTTTTTATACTCTCCCTTAGATATATAGTAAGTCGTACTCTTTAATAGTAATTAAGCATAGTACAAATAACTGATCCCTTAAAATTAGTCTAAGTCCTATGGAGCTACCTCAGTTAGATTTTAAGGGGTACCTAACACCTTCCCCTTAGAAGCCAATTAACCACTATCTAACTTAATGAGATTTATTAATATAATAAATGATAATACACCGCTTTTATACAAAACTTTTTAAGGACTGGTAGTACAAATCATGAGCTTCTAAGATTAGAATTTACAAAGTTGGTATGAAATAAATACATCATCTGTTCGAAATGTACATAAATAGATTTTTATAAATCTAAGGCTACCATGAACAAGAGGCAGCTACGATCGGAACACAAGTAAGTCTTCAAATCCAGCTCCCGTCGATCACAGCACCATCAGTATCCAATATCTGCACGCAAGGTGCAGAAGTATAGTATAAGTATAACCGACCCCATATACTCAATAAGTAACAAACCTAACCTTAGGTTGAAAGTAGTGACGAGCTGGCACATAGGTCGGGGTCCAGCACCAATAGCCAACAGCAGTTCATAACAACATAATAGAAGTAATAAAAGAAGTAGCTCAAAGATAAAATGCCCAGCTCGTTCACAGTTCCAGAAAAATAGTCCTGTTTTTCAAGTATATCAGTGAAAACCCAAATCTTTTACCGAAATTACCAAAATATGAGTACGTTTATTAAAACTGTGATTTTTCCCAAAAATTTTCAAATGTCATGAGAAAAATACATCTTTAGGCCTACATGTCAATGAGTATGTGAAGTCATGAATGGCGCAATATCGTACAGCATGAGAAAAAATGCATCTATATACTTGTATGTCAAGTGTACATGTCAATGTGATGCAACTCAGTAATAAAACCATATACATACTCGCAGAGTATCAATTCACTCACTCCTCACAGTCACTCAATCCTCCCAATCGCTCGGCACTCGACACTCGCACTCAGTAGGTACCTGCGCTCACTGGGGTGTGTACATACTCCGGAGGGGCTCCTTCAGCCCAACCGCTATAAACCGCACTGACAACTCACGTGCTATAGTATAAATATCTGGATCCGCACGGATAACTCACGTGCTATAGTATCAATATCTGGATCCGCACGGATAACTCACGTGCTATAGTATCAATATCTGGATCCGCACGGACAACTCACATGCTATAGTATCAATATCTCAAAAATTAGGTCCTCGGCCTCACTCAGTCATCAATCTCTCCAGTCTCTCGAACTCACATTGTCATGAAAAATCAGCCCAAAAATGATGATGTGATGTATCATCAAATGGTGACAGAGACTGAGATATGATGTACAAATGAATGCGTATGACTGAGTATGAAATTGCAATGTAAGCAACTAATTCAACAGCAGCAATGACCTCGGTGGGTCCCAATAATACCGACATTTTCCTAAGCATAAATTCTCACATAAGTCACAACTCAGTTTCTCTAACACATAAAAATACATGGAAAAATACAAGTTAATTGACTATACAACTCTACTGAATCAACTGAGTCCCAATTTCTATGGGGCACGCCCACACGTCAGTCACCTAGCATGTGCGTCACCTCCAAACAATTCACATCACACGTATAATCAAGGTTCATACCCTCAGCTCCAAGATTAGAGATGTTACTTACCTCGAACAAGAAGAATCCACTGCCGAGCAAGCTAAACAATACTCCAGAAATTCCATTCCGCGTGTATCAACCTCCATATGCCTTCCTATCTCCACAACTCAATTCAAACGATTTGTATCTATTCAAACAACGTGCAAATTAATCAAAATATACTTCAATACTTACAATTTAATAATTTATAAAAATTCCTAACTCCGCTCAAAAAATCAGCAGTGAGACCCACATCTCGGAATCCAACAAAACTTATAAAATCCGACAACCCATTCAATTATGAGTCTAACCATACTAGTTTCACTCAAATCTGACTTCGAAACGACATTCGAATCCCAAAAATTCGTTTTATGAAATTTTTACAGTTTTCCCCAAATTTCCATCTCAAAGTATTGATTAAATGATGAAAACAATGATATATTCATGTATACTAACCAAATCCGAGTTAGAATCACTTACCCTGATGAATTTCTTGAAAATCCCACGAAACATCGCCACAAACCGAGCTCCCAAAGTCCAAATATGAAAAATGAGATGAAAACCTTATTCATATAGTACAATATGATCCCCATTGTGCTGACTGCAAATTTTTTATGTGGCCGCACATCCCAGGTTCTGCGTCCGCAATCCAAATTGTGCGGCCGCACTTCAGCAGCTTTGCACTACCAGGCTTCAGTAAATTGAGCATAACTTTCTCCAAAAATGTCTAAATGATTAATCGTATACCTTGCTAGAAACTAGATTCAAAGTTCTACAATTTTCGTTTTTGAATCATCTCCAAATTCCTTGTATATTAAAAGATATAAGCTTCTGAAGTCGGACCATCGAACTTGCAGAATCTCCTTTCTGCGTCCGCTAGAGGAATTCTGCGGTCCGCACATTTCTTCTGCGATCCGCACTTTTCCATCGCGATCCGCACTTTTACTTTGCCTCAGCAGTCCAAAATGTGCCCCCGCACTTCAAAAGTTCCAGAACAACATCAGAGTGCCGAAATGCCCAGACTCGATCAAAACTCACCCCAAAATACACCTGGGCCACACGGGACCTTGTCCGAATATACCAACAAGTCCTAAAACACGATACGAATTTAGACGAGCCCTCAAATCACATCAAACAACATCAAAAACACAAATCGTACTCCAATTCAAGCCTAATAAAAACTAACAATTTCCAACTTATACATTCAATGCCGAAACCTACCAAATCAAGTCCGATTGACCTCGAATTTTGCACACAAGTCATAAATGACATAACGAAGCTATTAAAATTTCCATAATTAGATTTCGATCCCGATATTAAAAGTCAACTCTCCGGTCAAACTTCCAACTAAAATTTCTATTTTTAACCATTTCGAACCCAATTCAACTACGAACATCCAAATAATTTTTCGGACATGCTCCAAAGTTTAAAATTACCATACGAAGCTATTAGAATCATCAAAACTCTATTCCGGGGTCGTTTATACATAAGTCAATATCCGGTCCATCTTTTTAACTTAAGTTTTAAACCTTGAATTTCATTCTTCCAAACTAACCCCGAAATACCTGAAAACCAAAACCGACAAATCACACAAGTCATAATATATCGTATGAAGCTATTCAAGACTTCAAATAGTAGAAAGGAGCGTAAATGTCCAAAACGACCAGTCAAATCGTTATAAATTCTTATTGAGCTACCTTAGGTAGATTTTAAGGGGGGCTTAACACCTTCCCCTTACAAGAACAGGAACCCTTACTCATAATCTCACCGGTTTGCAGACCTATAAGGAATATAATTTAGTAATTAAATAGGCACCCTAGTATACCTTGAAATATAAGGTGGCGACTCTCTTTTATCAACAACTGAGAAACCACAAGTTGAATCTTGTTTTGACTAGTGCAAAATAGGGTGCAACAACAACAACAAGAACTCCAGTGTTCGAATTCTCATACTTTGCATCCGAACACTGGGGGGAACTATTGTATATCATGGCACTAAAAGTGTTAATGAAACTGGGGACTACTAGAATCAAAAGCTGCATTTTGAACTTAAAGTTTAAAAGTTCAGTTGTTTAGAAAGACCTTGAGTTAGGACCGGGGACTGAATTATCAGCCCCGTAGAAATAAGTAGTACAAGTTATCCATATGTATTGACATCTTTATTTACTTAAGCGAATATAAAATATTTTCTCATGTATATATACTTTTGGTAATGGAAGGAATAAATTAAAGTCCTTTTGTTTTTATCTTATTTCTTTTCCAAATGATACGATATGGTCTTTTTCATTTGAATGTTACTTAAACTTCAAATGCTAGTGCCGGAATGAACATGAGACGTCCTCTTCAAGAGCAAACATAAGGTCCCTCTCTTATGAAATTCTCATAATTAAAGGGTAAAAATCAAAAGTATAAATGCCCGGTATTAATGTTATCAAATGAAAAATAATTCCGGAACTTTATCAATAGAAATATTAAAAGGTGCATTTTGCATGAAAGTTAAGTAAAAGATGCCTTTTATTTCAAAAATGCCGAACTCAATAGAGGTTTCGGCATAAAAACACACTGATAAGAATATATATATATATATATATATATATATATACATTAATTTGTTTTATCAACAGAATCTGGAGGATGATAAGTTACTGCTGCATCTTTTGTAGGTGAAGGCTGCTCAACATCCGGTTTAGTACCTTTACCCTTATATTTTTCTTCTCCATTATCAACCTCTTCCTCAGTTTCGAAAGACTCGGAGCAAGTGCTCGAGGTGCCTGAAGCACTAGGCAAGGCAGGAATATTCTCGAAGGCGGTTGTCTCCAAGTCGAGGGCTTCAGTAATGCAGTCATCTATATTCGAAATGCCTTATGCGGTATCCTCCAAAGTTTTTCTCCTCATGTGATAAAATACATGAGTTTTATCAAGAAGGAAAGAATACTCTTTATCTCGGAGTTTGGTTTGGAGCTTTTGAATTTTGGACTACAATCGATCATTTTCAACCCTCAAGATATTGTAGATCCGGCAAAGGTCAGTATTTGTCTTCGCATGTTTGTAATTTTGCTCCATGACCTTTAGGAGCCTTTCCTCCATTCTTGCCCTTTTCTCCTAGGTTACAACAGCTTTCTCGGTTTTGGAGCACAAGTTTGCTTCCAAGTTGTTGATTTTTTTGAAAGCAGACTCGCGTTCGGCTACTGAAGTCACAACATCTTATAGCTCAGCCTACTTTATCTTGAGCTCAGTAAACTCAGCATGCAACTGAGTGGCCTCTTGGCTATGGGACATTTTCTCCTGCTCAATTTGCTCCAACTGGGCTTCAAGTTCTCCAATTTGAGCAAGCCTTGCCTCTAAACCCGGGAGGCGCTTAGGAAGTTGGTCCCGTTCAGCAGCAATTTGATCTCACTTGGCAGCAAGTGTCTCTTTGGCTAGGATCATCTTCTGTAAACCCTCGAATGCGAGGAGGTTAGCCTGTAAATTTGAAGATTAAAGTTATTGAAGATAATGACTAACATGTGAAAAGGAAAAATAGAAGAATAAGATGATACCTAGGTAACAAAGTATGTGCTGTTATTAATTAGACATTTCACAAAAACAACGTCCATCTTTTTCCATTCCTTGTTTGAAGCCAAAGGCTTCAAGAAGTTGGAAACTCCCACCGACTTGGAAATAAAGTGGCACTCATTAGAAACCAAAAAGGTAACACTACGTTTACCATTAGGCTTCGGATGGGTGCCGGAAAGGCGTTTTCTATGTTTCCTTGATCGGGTGACCGGGGGGAATGCACATCTTTCACTTGTTCGATTGGAGCCAGTGGCAAGGTAGGAGCTGGTGATGCAGCAATTGGTGTTGAACTAGAAGGCGAAGGAACATCAAAAGTGGAACCCTTCTGATCGGAGGCAACAACTGGAGCCCGAAAGCGGTACTCGACATTCTCAACCGAGTCTAAATCTATAAAGAGACCTTGTATGTCCTCCGGTTGAGCTGGGGAAGTTCCTCTTTTTCTTCTTTTCTGAAGAGAAATCGCTTCCTCAAGGTCTTCAGTTTTTTATTAGTCAAGGACCACTGTGGCCAGCCATACCGGGGTTTCTTCTTTGATGGGATGCTTCTCCTGAGCCTCAGTCTTGGAGGAACATTTTCTTTTTGGTTTTTTCCCCTTAGGCTAGGGACTCAGGGAAGATGTGCCTTCCCCGGAAGCAAGAGCGGCATCACGAGCCCCCTTCCGATCAAGGTCTTGAATTCGTTATTGAGCCACCTACGGGTCATGAGAAACTTCGACGTTGGAACAGACAGAAGATCCATTCAGAAGGCCTACATGTTACGAAAAGAAGTAAAAAAATTTATATTTTATAAAGTTGAAGATTAAAAAGGAAAACATAAGTTTTATTCACCATGGTTATTGGCCTTCCAGTTGAATCTGTTTGAAATTTTCCTACACTTACGGGAGTCCGGTGTGGAAATGTCTAAAAATAATTAACCCTATTGAGTTAAGTTTTCAACGCTGGAGGAACCCAATGGGTGGCTGAAATAAGAGAAAAAAAGGTTTAGTAAGAGGAGAAAATTATTTTGACACAAAGAAGAATGATATTAAGAAAGCTTACGAGTATATTTTCAAGATTCAGGAATAGGAGATGTTGATGCCTATAGAATGGCTCCGGAACCGATGAAAACAAACCTCTCTATCCAACCACGATCATTATTATCATCAACACTGGTGACAATGGTATGGTGACCACACTTGCTGAGTTTCATGCCTCCACGAAAACTTTTAGGGGCATAGAGATTGATCAAGTGAGCAAGCATAAGGGTTTCCCATATCGATGGTCCCACTTGAGCTAAACCTCTTGGTAGTTCCGGCAAAACTCCAAGATGATGGGATCAATTTCCTTTCCAATCCTTAAAGTGAAAGGGTACGTGTAAACGTACATGTACCATGGTTTACTAAAAGTAATACTTTCTACTTCGTTAGAGCTGAGACTTTATTATTGTTCCAGCCACAATCTTCTTTCACAACGGGAATATTAGCAGGGCAAATGGAAGAAGGGTATTTACCAATAACTCTATTTATGTCGCTTTTAGGGTCAGAAGATTCCTTTTGAATAGGGAGATTTGTCTCAGAACTTAGTTGAGAAGAGATGATTGTGTTAGTAGAATGAGGATCTACATCGGGCTCCTTAGACTTGATCTTCTTGGATTGGTCTCCACCAATGTAAGAGCATGTGTAACCGAAGGAAGAGACATCAGAAGACATAGTGATGGAAAGAATGAATATTAAAGTTTTACTGAGAAAGGGGGAGTTGCAGAAAAGATTTTAGAAAATTCAAAAAAGGAAGGTTCGTAAAAGTAAAAGGTAAAAGTGATGAGAAGGGGAGAAGTTTATAGGAGGTAGAATGCAAGGCCATCATTACCTAGGTAACTGGAAAAAGTATTTATAGAATTACGAGATAACACGCGTTCAGATCATTAAATGCAAGGAGACGTGCATCCTTTCAAGTTTCAGAAACCGTTCAGGAACTTTCTCGCCAAGAAAAAGAGTCTTATATACTTCCCGATAACATCAAGTTTAGTCACTTGAAAGTAGGAGGACTATCTCTATGGAGTAAAATTTATGAATGACAGGTGGACGTTTGTCGTGTTGACACGTAGCAGTAAAGACAAGTAGGGTATGAATCACCAAATAGATGGCACCAGTTACGAGTATGTGACAGGTATTGTGTGAGTTCCGAAGATATTGGAACAGAGAACGAAAAATTTAAAAGTAAGATATCGATTGAAAAAGGCAGCATTCAAGGAGCGAACGTTATAAAGAATCTTTGCATTTATACTCAACTGTTATGCAGCTATCAAGATGGGTCTTTATTCATATTAAAAAGGAGCTTGATTTGGGGGTCTTGTCTCCCTGAATTTAGCTATAAATATAGAAATTTGTACTCATTGTAGACATGAAATACTTGTATGAAAAAAGGATAAACTTACTCTTGCTTTCCATTAACATCTTTTTGCTCAATACTTTATTCTTAATCTTACTTTCGGAGAAGCTCACTTCACAGCTAGGCTTGTATTTTTCTTCAAGTATTCTTAATTAATTAATTTCTGTTTTTTGTTACTTAATATTTTTGGATCAAATTTATTTACGTGTCTATAAACCACGTTTCAAATTCAACTGTATCGTTTTACACGTAAACATGTTAGTGTAGTGACCTTGAAAATTTCATCAAGTTCCAAGATATTAAGTGCCATATCGAATATTAAAAAGGAAGAAGGTACAACTTTACCCTTTTACTATTGAATATTACCTTGGTTTACTTTTATTTTATACTACCGGGACAAAATTACCTCTACCGTTGACAAAGTTTTATTATATGCCACCAATCCTAACGAAAATTCCTAAATCCTAAATCCCAAATTCCTGTTTTCTTTACGATGATAAGAAAATGATGCATCTAATAAACTAGGAGATTTGTGTATACATCAATTTGTGCTTGCTTTCAATTCATAGAAGGGAAAGAAAAGGGAATAAGAGGTAAAAATTCTCATTTTTTTTTGCCTTCTAAATCTCTGTTTTTTTGCCTTTTAAATCTCTAAAAAGCAAAAAAACAATTAGCATTTATCATTCTCTCCTTTCTTTACCATTTAACGTGTCAGCCATCAACGGATTGAAGTTAACGTTTTTTTAAAAAATATTTTTGTTTTGCCTCTTGAATGTTCATAACAACTGTACTAGTGAGTTATGATAACCGAGTTTTATTTTTCCTTCCCCAAACTTGTTGTGATCAACTGATACAAATGGAAATAATAATCGTTCTTCAAATCAATTTAAAGAAAGCATTACTAATAAAAAAAATCATATTGGTTCACTTTTAATGGAAATTATACCCATAATTGGATAGTTAAAAATACCAGACCCACCAAATATCAATTGCAACTCATACTTCATCCATCACTGGTCTCTCTATTAATGACCATCATTTGCTAACTACCCCTTTATCTATTGCTGAAACCTTTTCAGCCATAAAGTATTTTAAACCACCAAAAGCACTTGGACCAAATGGGTTGCACCTTTTATTTTTCCAGAAATATTGGGACGCTACGAAAAGTGCTGTCATTTCTACTTGAATGGAAGCTTTTGCGACATCAACTATTCCCCCGATATTAATACCACTTTTCACGTTAATCCCTATGGTCCAAAGCCTAGAACATATCTCTCAATAAACCCTCGTTGGGTTGTGCAATACTATTTATAAAACAATTACCAAAATTGTGTAACACGTATTAGGCCTTTCCTCTCCAAAATTATCAACCCAACCCAATGTAGTTTTATTCCCGGTCCCCATGTTTGTGGACAATGTTATCATAGTCCAGGAAGTATTACATTCCTTTAGAAAAACTAAGGGTAAGCTTGGTAAAATGATGATAAAACTTGATCTTGAAAAGGTCTTTGACCATTTAGAGTGGTCGTTCATTAGATACTCTCTTCAAAATCTAAATTTTTCTACCACTTTAATTGACCTTATCATGTCTTGTATAACTACTTCCTCCATATCTATATAAATTAATTGTAAACCTACACATTTCTTCCAACCATCTCGTGGCATCAAACAATGAGATCCTTTATCCCTATATAGTTTCATTATTTGTATGGAAATACTATCTTAACTAATTGAGAGGGCAGTCATCTACGGAGATTGGATTCCTATTAAAATTGCTCGTGCTGGCCCTCCACTATCCCATCTACTTTTTGCATATGATTTGGTACTCCTTGCCAAAGATGATCTTCATAACGCCTACACATCCATTGATATCTTTAATCAACTCAGGTACCAATCTGGATAGTGCATTAACTTTAGCAAATTAAAAAATTTCTTCTCAAAAAATATACCATCCAACCAACGCGGTAGTATTTCTTCTGCCCTTAATATACGCGTTGCCTCTGTTTTGCAAAGTATCTAGATTTTTGTTTACCTAAAACGGTACAGTGGAATTTATACGTGATTTATAGACAAGTGAATCGATTTGATTCTAAAATGATAAATAAATTAGACAAAAATATGAGACTTAGCCTTGAAATTGAGATAAAATAACAGACATCTTGGTCCCGGGAGCAGAGCTATAGAGGCAGTAAGAACAAAGTAAATAGACAAAAAAGTAAAATATTTTTGAGCTTTTGATAGAATATATTGTATGCTTGTCAGAAAATTTGTGTCCTTACAATGATGGTAGAGCTCACTATTTATAGTTGCACCTAGGGAACAAGGTCCTAGGATCAAGCCCCTCTTAAATAACAATTATGAAGGCCATTGAAGAATGTGTAATGGTGGGCAGTGAATGCCGTATTCTCTGTAACAGATCGTGCACTTAATGCTATAAAATATTTTTCATTGAATGTTATCGGGTGGCAGACATTTACTTTGCCTTTATGAATATCATTCTCTCCAGTAATAAACGAGATCATTGCCTTCGGACCCGACTATCTTCTGTCTTCGGCTCTACGTGTTGCTTTCTCATGCGATCATTAAATATGAACAGATTTTACCCTATACAGATAGCCCCACTGCTTTTCGATGGCATAACTTTGTGTCACCGATAAGTTGGTAGAGATACCTTTCTTGGCGAGAAATTCTCTGATCCCCTCTGAAAAGTTTCTGACGGTTGATTAGACGCACGTCTCTCCGCATTTAATGCCTCGTACACTCATCATCCCACGATTCAACACCACTTTTGATGGTTATCGAGGTAATTATGGCCACAATTTTACCCATCTATTACTTTACTTATACGCATCAAACTTCTCCACTTACACTTCATAATTTTCCAAACTTACTCAAACTCTCTTTATACCACTCGAACTTGTCTTCAACTTTCTCTAATCTTCTTCTTCAGCAAAAACCTTTTCTCTGTTCTTATAAACATGGTTTCTTCTTCCAGAAACCCTAGTTCCTCAAAGATTAAAGGCAAAGATGATACTTCACCTCCTACGGTGAGCACCATTATCCCAAGAAGTCTTGTCACAATTAAAGACTTCGAAGAGAAGTATTGTTCCGCAAACCCTCGTATGTGGGCTATTGGTGTGTATCCTTCTTCTATCCGTCCTTCCACCATTCCTGTTGTGAAGGAAGACTCAATTGCCATAATTTGAACATCATTTCTCCTGACTTGACGGAGTGGATAACCTTACCCAAGAAGGGTTTCACGTATTTTTATACGTATCCTTTCACTTTGGGACCATTCTCTTTGAGCGGGGAGCTTGATTCTGTTATCGTGGAGTTCTGCATTCATTACTAAGTATGCTTGGCACATGTGAGTCCTTTTGTGTGAAGGACAGTTGCTTGTCTTTGGCATCTATGCTAGGAGACGGGTGAGGAGCTGACCCTAGCTTGATTAATGAACCTTTATTCCCCCAAGATTTTTCGTGGGGGGATGATAAACTTCAGCAAACGTGGTCACCATGATTTGATAACCAGTATGGATGATGACAACGACTGTGGGTATATATAGTGATTCGTTGCAGTTGCCACCAAGGACATCATTCCCGCCACGGCTTCATCCTTTCCGAAATTGTGGAACCATACTCGTAAGTTCATCGTTTTACATTTTGTTCTAGTTAAAGATCACCCCATGTTGTTACTGATCCCTTTTACTTATTTTAATAACTCGGTGGACTCCATCGAGGGTCGAAGGCTTGGACTAGTGGGTCCAGAATATTTTGGATTCAATACGCCCGAGACCTGCACGGGGAAAGAACTAGACCTTAAATATGGGTGGAAGGCCAAAAATCATAGTAGATCAAATTCATCTTGTTTTTTCCCTTCGTATAAGAAAGATGATTAACCTTTTTCTCTTGTTGAATTCAGGTCTACCCCAGGGCTCAGTTGTTATCCCCGAGGAGGACGTTTTGGCTAATCCTACTAACGTAGTGAGGCTGCTATAGGAGGCTTTTACCCGAGTAGGTGTCTCCCGAGCCTGCTTCTGGTGCAAGTGCTTCTTCTCGGAGTCCCCGACAGAGAACAAGAAACAAAAAAGGAGTCGTTCATCCGCGACTGAGGGAACAAATAAAAAGGCAAAGATTCCCTTGGCTTAGCCATCTTTGGATATTGTGGTGATGAGCGTCGCGCCCATGTCGATCCCCAAAACCATGGTGATTGATAATGATGGAGAAGCCAGTAATGATGATGCTTCTCTACATAGAAAATGACGACCTTCATCATCTCAACAGAATGCTCAATCTGTTGAGCTAGTTACGCCAACCGAGGACAACACCTCGGCACTCTGGGGGAGTATAATGTTGTGGAAAATTCCAATTCTCGCCTTCAAGTCCCAGTTGTTGTTCGCGGTACCATGAGGCTGGGTACCGGTCTCTCTCGTCCGCAGTTGATGAGCAACCAATAACTAGCATTGCGATTGCCGCAACTGTTCCTCAACATACAATGCCATCAGCTTTATATCCTTCTTCACCAACTCTGCCCTCGCCACCAATAACTGCTGCATCATCTCCACTGGTCGCAGTTGCACGAGAGGAGAATGCCCTTCTTCCCCAGTCCCCAGTCCCCAGTCCATGGGAATTTGGGGCAAAAGTATAATGTCCCCTCCAAAGATTCCCAAAGGAAGAGGAGCGTCACCCTTTCAGTCTCTACCGGATACCATCTGCTCTCCCGACCGGTGGAACTTACTAACTATCCGAAGCCTTTGGCTTCAGAAAAAGATAGGGATAAAATACAAGCTCTCTCGGGAGAGTGTTTGTTGAACAATGCCATGCACAACGCAGCGGCGGTATAGTCTTTGTTTCCTTAGTTGTTTCTTCTATCTTTGTTATGGCAGGGTTTTTAATTTGCATTTTTGTTTTGCAGGCCAACTTCCTTGCTTCCGAGGGCCTTCAAAGATTGATTCATGATAAGGAGGAACTTACCTCCGAGCGGGATCAAATTTTGGCCGAGCGAGACTAGACTATTGCTCGCCTCTCAGAACTGGAAGCATAAGCTACTGAGGCCGTTGAGTTGGAGGCTTGGTTGTAGAAAAAAGATCAAGAAGTGGAAACCCTTAGCCCGGAGATTGCCCCATTAAGGGCACAATTTGAAGAAACTAGGACCAAATGGGTTGAAATCCACAATGTCATTCTTGTTGCGTCTGATCGCGAGGCTGCCTCCGCTGAAAGATTGAATGATTTGAGGCAACCTTAAACTACAAGACTGAAGAAGTTACTGTTGTCGATGCGAAATATGCCCAGTTGGAGGAGAAGTATAAGAGGACTATTGAGCACAATAGAATTTTTAGAACCATTGTCCGTGACCTTGATGTCAACCTTCGGTCCATTAGATTCGCACAGAATAACCTTTCTGCTGAGGTTATGTGACTTAAAGAAGAACTCCAGTGCCGAGTGGCTTCCCTTGTTGAAAAAATATACGATATGTACAACATGAGGATAAAAACCATAGAAGAGGCCAAAGCAGATGTCATTGATTTTGATGACGAAATCGCAAAGGTCCGTGAGTTAGAGTCAACTGCCAAAAGGGGTCTTCCGGCCCGGCCCGAGGCTACCGACTCTTCTGATTCCATTTACGAGTTCTCGGGAACTGAAGAAGAAGCGAAAGGTGATGGTGCTGAAGGCCAAAATGGTAAAGGCCAAGATATTGAGACAGCATCAGATCTACCCACTTCTCGTGGGGTGCAGATGTTTCTCTTCCTCTGGGTTACGGAGATGCAGTAGCTTAGTTGTTTACTTTTTTTTCTTTCCCATACTTTTGTACTTGTGTTGTTTGGTACATTCATTGTAAATAAAAGCATCTTTTCGTTCAAGTATCGTGCAAGCTTTTTTCTTTGCG
The DNA here is from genome assembly GCF_000715075.1 of Nicotiana tabacum. Taxonomy (NCBI): domain Eukaryota; kingdom Viridiplantae; phylum Streptophyta; class Magnoliopsida; order Solanales; family Solanaceae; genus Nicotiana; species Nicotiana tabacum. Next base: position 84,010,565 of record NC_134088.1, on the reverse strand, counting down.
TATTTTCTGTTTAAGTATTACGCAAGTTTTCCCTTTTTTCCTTTTGTTTAAGTGTTCTCGCAAGTTTTCCGCACCAAGATATGCGAGGCTTCAAGCATATTTTTCCCGAGTATTATTTGGACTTTTGAAATCAACACTTTGACCTGAGGGTTTCATAAAAGAGGGTCCTCTTATATTTACGGTGCTCTTGAAGAGGACGTGTCTTGTTCATTACGGCACTAGCATTAGAAGTACTTGTTTAACTTTCAAATGATAAAATTAATTCATCGTTCACACAAGAAACAAGATAGAAATAAAAGGACTTTACTTTATTCCTTTCAGTTTCGAAAGTACATAAGCATTCGTTGTGCTAAAAAAAATTGCCATTACTTGTGGCTAACTTGTACAGCTTATTTCTACGGGGATGGTTGCGCATTCCCCGGTTTCGATGATACAACTTTGTTTTCGGGTTTCATATTCCGGTCTTTGTGGTAACATTGTTGTCGTATCTTCATATCATATCTTTCCCCCCAGTGTTCGAATGCGAAGAATGCAAATTTGAACACTGGAAAACATGATTCTTTTGAAATTCTACCAGTTGATGGTTAGATAATCTTTAGTTCGGTAACAAGCTTCACTTCCCCTTATGAACTTTGTTATCAATCCAAAGACTATCTAACAAACCCTAGTGGCTTGCACCCGTGAACGTTTTCGTTAGGAACTTTTGCTACCGAGCCAAAGATTATCTAACCGCACCGTAGTGATCCGTCATTTGCGTGCCTTGTCGTTTAAGGTCTTATTTCTGCTGACGAAGCTTCCTTCATAGTATGCCTTCTGTACGACCCCATCGGTCGTTTTGAGCTCTAGCATGCTGCTCGACAGTTTGAGGCCTTGAGTAGCTTCACTTCATGTTTTATGACTTGTACGCGTAGTCGGAATTAAATTTCAGAAAGTTCGGAGTTGATTCGGAAGGAGAATTCTCAATTCGGAAGCTTTAAGTTGGAAAAGTTGACTAAGGTTTGACTTTTGAGTAAACGACCTCGGAATCAAAATTTGAAGGTTACAATAGTTTCGTATGATAATTTCAGACTTGGGCATATGTTCGAGTTGAGTATCGGGCGGTCCGTATGATGATTTAGGACTTGCACGCAAAATTTGACGTCATTCCGAGTAGTTTAGGTACGTTTCTGCTCATTGGGAGCGAATTGAAGAACTTGAAGTTCATATTTTTTATTCAATTGGTTCGGGATGCGATTCTTAGTTTTATTATTGTTTTGTGCATTCCGATAGTTCAAACGAATTTGTTTTATGATTTCAAACTTTTTGGTACGTTTGGGCGGGGCCCCGGGTGTTAATCGAACTAGGAGCTGACCAAGTTTGGACATAGGGGCAGCAGTTGAAGCACCAGGATTCTGGTGTAATCGCACCTACGGAGGACTAACTACAGGTGCGAGCAAGAAGCCACATAAGCGGCCCAGGAAGAGCAGCCCAGGAACCGCAGATGCGGGTGGGCGTGCGCACCTACGAACGCGCAGGTGCGATAGAAGAAACTGTAGGAGCGGCTTAGGTCGCAGGCGAAGTCGCCTTTATTACATTTTAGTTATTAGGAGTAGCATATAGGAGGTGGAAGGCTTACGAGTAGGGTAGTCCAGCTGATGCAGCCCCACACACTTGGGCTTAATATTTAGAGATATTTTTTAGAGAGTTTGTTCCCCGTACCCTTCGGGATGCATGGCACACAGTGTCTGAGCAGTTGCGTTAGGGGACTATGTCAGTGTCAGAGTATTCCCTCATATTCAGCGAGTTGTCCCAACATGTGCCTGCTTCGGTTGCTACAGTGAGAGATCGATTTTGCAGATTCAATTAAGGACTCAGTGATAGTATTAGATTTAGCATGACTCGGGAGTTGGAGACGGATACTATATTTCAGCAGGTGCTGGAGATCGCTTGAAGGTTTGTGGGTATGCGGGGCCAAGAGAGGGAGGACATGGAGTCTAAGAGGTCTTGTGGACCGGGAAGATCTACTGATCCCTATTTTGGAGGCACGGCGAATCATGGTAAAGGGTTTTGTGGGTCAGCCAGTTCAATCTGCACTTCAGGTTTGACGTGGTGCTGTAGATATACATGGGTCTTGGAGTACTCGTTTAGGACAGCTTCCATAGCCATGTCAGCAGAGAGGTTGCTTTAAGTGTGGGGATACTAGGCACATGATGAGGGATTGTCCCATACTTCAGGATGGTGTACCACAACAGAGTATTCAGGCTATGGGCTCCACTCTAGTTACTACTATACCTGCTTCGCCAGCTAGATTTGGAGGTCAGGAGGGTAAAGTTCGTCCTAGAGGGGGAGGCTAGGCCCATTGTTATGTTTTTTCTGGTTGGACTGAGGGTGGTGTACTAGATGATGTCGTTACATGTATTATTTCGGTTGGTTATAGAGACACATTAGTATTATTCGGTCTGGTTCCATCTATTGGTAAGATTCATCCTACCTTGCTTCATGTATGGATGTGTTTCGTGATTCTTGTACTTTGTTTATGTGTTGGCGCCTGTTGAGACATTCTATAGTGGTATCCCGTGTCTGTAATTTTAGATTCTCCACTATTGAGATCTAAGAGAGTAGGATGAACTTTCTGTTACTTAGTATGGTAGGTTTTGATGTGATTTCTGGATGGTTTGGCTATGACTTGTGATTTAGGTGCCCTACAAGAATGGGGAGCCAGTTACATGTTGTGAGTTTGTTCCAATGAATTTAGTGTGAAAGGTTCCAGCTAGTGTGATGTGTATTCTACTTATGATTCAAAGTTGAGGATAGGATCCTCGTGTTTTTGTGTGGGTCGGTATGTTTGGATTGGGATAACTATCGCGGTGGAGTTATGTTAGGATGAAGATCCTTTGTGATTAGTTTGTATGTTTTGTTTCTCCCTTGTGGAATGGATTCGTAGTATGGTACTGATAGGGAGTTGTGCCTGTCAGATTTGTTGGGTAGCTCTCACATGTGTCTCTCTTTCCATCTTTAGTTGTATTCGAGTTGTGATGGTTCTGTACGGATTGCATTGAATATGTCTAGGCAGCGTGGGATGTCTATAATGACCCGACCGGTTGTTTTGAGTATTACAGCCCCGTTTCCCCATTTACAACTTATTCTGTGTTCAATTATAATTATGTGACTTGTCGGGGAGGTTTCAGAATGAATTGGAACACTTAGTACCAATATTTAAAGCTTAAGTTGAAATAATTGACGGAATGATGAATTATGTCTAAACGACACCGGAATGGAATTTTGATGGTTCCAATAGCTCCGTATGGTGAATTTGGACTTAGGAGTGTGTCCGGATATTTATTCAGAGGTCTGTAGTCAAACTTGGCTTGAAATGGAGAAAATAAGAAATTTACGTTTGGAAGTTTGACCGGGGAGTTGACTGTCACGCCCCAAACTCGGGGAGTGCGACCGGCGGTCAACCGAGTGAACCCGGCCGAGCAAGCCTGTTAGATTTCCTTCTTCCCAAACTCATCCATGAATAAATAAGGGATTCACTCCATTAATCAAGCACTAAAAAGATTTCATTAACAACTCCCATTTATTTCCATTAGCAGCTTCATTCATAATTTCCAAATTATTACAAGTTTATAGATATAACGAAAAATATGTCTGCCAAATACCAATATTTCTAGTTCAATTTCCCATATCAAACACAACCCACAACATGTCTACAGAGCCTCTAAGTACAACAGAAGAGTAGTATGGAAGTGCCGGCAACAAGACCGCGGCTATACCTTAAAGGACAACATACAACTCAAATGACATCAGGCCCGGAATAGAGTAGGGCTCACCAAAACCTGCTGAATAGAGAGTGACTGCTAACGAGGACCAAAGCTGCCCGCTGATGAACCACCTGCATCCATTGAAGATGCAGCGCCCCCGACAAAAGGAACGTTAGTACATATGGAATTGTACTAGTATGTAAAGCTAATTGTCCTCTTTCAAAATAGAATGCCAACATAAAAAGGAAAACCATGTAAACAACAATCAACAATCAATGATATCCAATTTCCAAGTTAAAACATATTAATTTCCAAAATATGAAGATAATATTATTTTTGGTTGGGAGATCTTAAGCACCGGTATACCACTGTTCACAATATCACCGTTCACAATAACAATGTTCACAATACCAATATTCACAATACCAATACCACCATACTTTTAGCACGGAGTCCAATCACGACCCGATCAACTAGGCCATCTCATTAGAGACATCAACCACCATCACTCTCAATACCAATACCACCGTACTTTTAGCACGGAGTCCGATAACGACCTGAACGGCTAGGCCATCTTATTAGAGACATCAACCACTATCACTCTCAATACCAATACCACCATACTTTTAGCACGGAGTCCGATCACGACCCGATCGGCTAGGCCATCTCATTAGAGACATCAACCATAATCACAATTTCAATTATAATTTCCAGCACAATCACCACCATGTGTGTGGCATGGTGTCTGATCACGACCAGATTGGTTAGGCCATCTCACCATAATACCATGTGGATCGACATCATCCTTTTCTATCAATCATCCCATCCCAATTAAGGGGAATAATGTTATCACATCAATCTCATCCCAAATAAGGGGAATAATTATATCACATCAATCTCACCCCAAATAAGGGGAATGATCACAATTCGCTCTTACACCGGCACGTGTAGTTTCGGGGTTAGGTTATTTCAATATACCCTTCTTTGGTGACTATCAATACTCCCAAAAACATTTTTTTTGATTTGCATACAAAGGAAACAACAATACAAATGCATTTACCTCAAAACCTTTCACACCACTTATAGCCTCATTGGCATTTTCATCCTCTTACAACATCATTATCTCATTGGCATTTTTGGCCATACATATGATTCTTCATTCGTGGCACAATGGCCGTATTTCATATTACACACCTTCATTTCTCATATTATGGAAAGTTGGCATTTTGAAGGTTTTGGAATTTTCTAAGTTTGATTTGAAGTGGAGTTTGGTGTTATCGATGTCCGTTTGGGTCTCGAGCCTTGGACTAGGTTCGTATTGTGATTTATGACTTGTGTGTAAGGTTTGGCATCGTTCCGAAATATTTAAGTATGAATCAGACACGTTCGTCGAAGTTTGAATGTTTGAAAGTTGAAAGAAGGTTTCGATTTTCAATTCATAGTTTTGATGTTGTTTGGTGTGATTTGAGGCCTCAAGGAGGTTCATGTTATGTTGGGGTAGTGTTTCTCCACATTCGCGATCGCCTGGTCGCGTTCGAGTAAGAGAAGCTAGCCTGGCAGGGGAATTTGGTCTTCGCGTTCGCAATTGGGGAGCCGCATTCGCGATGGGCAAACTAGTAAAGCTTCATGTTCGCGGTCCCTGTCTCTTGTTCGCATAAAATAGCTTGGGAGCATAATCTGGTAGTGCTTCATGAACGCGAGGGCCTTGCCACATTCGCGAAGAAGGTCGGACTGGGCAGTGTTATTTTAAAATCGGGGGTTTGCTCATTTTCACCTCTTTTCTTCCATGGGAGCCGACTTTGGGGCAATATTTGGAGCGCCATTTTCATCATCAACATCGAAGTAAGTGATTTCTATACCTTGTGAGTTAAATACATGGTTTATATGTGGATTTAAGCATGAAAATATATGGAAATTGTGAAAGTTTAGGAGAAAACCCATAATTCGGTATTTTTGAATTTTTACCAGGAAATTGGACATGGAATTGGGAATAAATTATATATTTTAGTTAGTGATGTTATGGGTAGTATTATTCTTCTAAAATTTTGGAACCCGGGCACGTGGGCCCGAGGGTTGACTTGTTGACTTTTCTAGCGGAGTTGGGAATTTATTATAAATTGATTAATTATGAGTATTGGAGTATATTTTTATTGGTTTGCATGTTGTTTGACTAGTTTCGGATCATTTGGCTTTGAATTGAGGAGTTAGAGAGGCATTGGAGCTGGTTATTCGAACTTCGGAGCGAGGTAAGTCTCATGTCTAACTTTGTAAGGGGGAAACTACCCCGTAGGTATTAAACTGTTATGTGCTACTAGTTGTGGGTGTTGCGTACACACGAGGTGACAAGAGTCCGTACATAGTTAAAGCATGTTTGTGTCTGGGCAGACTTAGGACTCTATCATGTAATATTTGAGTTATTTAAACCCAATCTGCTAAGCTTGATTAATTGAATTTATAATTGGAATTGATTTAGGAATATATAATTAGGTTGAGCCTTATCACCTTGAGTTGTTGCCAAAATATTTGATAAACGGTAAAGGTTATATCCACTTTATGCTCATGTACTTGTATTGTAAGCACGTGACTCGTAATTCGATAAGTTCCTTCCTTTCTTCTGGATCGGGCTGAACGCCTCTGCAGTATATTGATATGTATCTCTGGTTCGTGCCGCTCGACCCTCGGCAGTTTACACACCACTCTGGATCGGACCGTACGACCGTGGCATAATCGTGCGTAATATCGCTAGGAGTCCGAATATTCATGAGATTCCTCTTTTATTGAGACCTGACATTTATGTGGTATTCCTTACCCGTTTGAGACTACATTGGATATTTTTGATCTGTTGAGATGACATATGACATTCGAGAGATTTATATTGCCAAAATAAATATTGGAGGATTATGTTAGTTACTGGTTTACCCCATTTATATTGCCTATAGAGGGTTTTGGGTCATGACACTTTCCGTTGCTGCCTCGTTAAAAACCTTGCCAGAAAAACCCAATTAGGATAAAACCTGGATGAAGGAAAAAAAGTACATCACATACTTTCAGTGTAGGCGAGGCTCATCGGCAATAGTATCTTTTGAGGTGTGCCACATTCGAGTTGCTCGGAAACTTTACTCCGTCTTGATTTTCCAACTCGTATAACCCTTTTTCGGTGATAGTTGAAACCCGGTAGGGGCCTTCCTAACTTTTCTTAAAACCAAGTCTCTTACTTTGAAATATTGGAGGTTGGCTCTTCGACTGTAATATCTTTCCATTCTCTGCTTTTGGGTTACTATTCTTATATGCGTCAAGTCCCTGCATTCATCGAGCAGCTCTAAATTGGCCAACATTGCTTCATTGTTTGTTTTTTGTTCGCCTGAAAATATCTCACGGTAGGATCTCCTACTTCAACCGAGACCAGGGCTTCTGTCCGTATACAAGAGAGAAAGGATTCTCCCCCCGTGCTCAATTTGGCCATTGTTTGGTACGCCCATAGTACTCCAGGCAACTCTTTGGGCCATTTACCTTTAGCTGCTTCCAATCTCATTTTGAGATTTTGTATAATCACCTTGTTTGTTGATTCTGCTTGACTGTTTGCGCTCGGATGATAGGGTGATGATGTGATCCTTCTTATTTTCAAGTCTTCAAGGAACTATGTGACCTTTGCGCCTATAAATTGCGACCCGTTGTCGCATACTATCTCTTTTGGTATCCTAAATCTACAAATTATATTCTCCCACAAGAATCTACCACTTCATGTTTGTTGATCTTATAGTAAGGACATGTTTCAACCCACTTAGAAAAATAGTCAATTAAATAAAAAGAAATCTTACCTTTTTTGGGGATGGTGGCAGCGGTCCGACAATATCCATCCCTCATTTCATGAACGGCCATGGTGATAAAACTGAGTGCAGTGGCTCTACCAGTTGATGCACCAATGGTGCGTAGCATTGACATTTATCACATTTTTGTACATAAGACTTGGCGTTTTATTCCATTTGGGGCCAGTAGTATCTTGCCCTAATTAATTTTAACACTAAGGAATCCGCGCCTAAGTGATTTCCACAGATCCCTCTGTGGACTTCTCACATAACATAGTTAGCTTCGGAAGCTCCTAAACATCGGGCCAACGATCCTTGGAAAGATCTTCTGTACAATTCCTTGAAGTTGTATCGAGCTGCTTTAGTGCGCAGCGCCCGGGATGCCTTTGTATCTTCAGGCAATTTTCCATGCTCGAGATAGTCAATGATCTTGTTTCTCTAGTCCCAGACCAAATTAGTCGCGTTTACCTCATAATAGCTATCTGCGTCCAATACCGAATACATGAGCTGTACGACCGTACCGGAGTCTGATCCCTTCATTTATGTGTACGATCCAAGATTGGCTAGTGCATCTGCTTCCACATTTTCTTCCCTCGGGATGTGCGTAATTGACCATTCTTGGAACCGAGCGAGCAGAGCCTAAACTTTCATTACGTATTATTGCATTCGTTCCTCTTTGGCTTCGAAGATCCCGTATACCTGATTTACTACCAATTGGAAGTCAAATTTGATTTCTATGACCTCGGAGTCCAGTACCCGGGCCAATTCGAGCCGTGCAATCAAAGCTTCATACTCTGCTTCATTGTTAGTCAGGGGAATAGTTCTTATGGTCTGCCTTAGGGTTTCTCTCGAGGGCGTGGTTAACACTATACCGAGCCTAGACCCCTTCACATTGGAAGCTCCATATGTGAACAAGGTCCAAACTCCTGATGTCGATTCTGACACCATTACTGCTACTTTGGTTGCAAAAGATAAAAGTCCCGGACTGAAATCGGCCACAAAGACGGCCAAAGCTTGTGACTTAATCGCAGTCCTGGTTTATATTCTATGTCAAATTCACTCATTCTGACGGTCCAATTGGCCAGCCTACCTGAGAATTCAGGTTTATGAAGAATATTCTGCAAGGGAAAAGTGGCCACCACAGCTATCGGGTGACATTGGAAATAAGGCCTTAGTTTTCGAGCGACGACTACAAGGGTTAAGGCTAATTTTTTCAGATGTGGATAGTGAGTTTCTCCTCCCGTTAAAATTTTACGTACATAATATATAGGACATTGCATACCTTCGTCCTCGCGGACTAAAACAACTCTTACCGCTACCTCCGGGACCGCTAAGTATATTAGTAGTAGTTTGCCTTCTTTCAGTTTTGACAGTAATGGAGGACTTTACAAATACCTTTACAAATCCTTTAAAGCTTGCTGTTATTCTGGGGTCCATTCAAATTTTTCTTCTTCTTGAGGAGTGCAAAGAAATTATGGCATTTTTTTGAAGATCGAAAAATGAATCTGCTTAAAGCGGCAAGTCTCCCTGTCAGCCTTTGAACCTCTTTTACGCTTGATAGCTGGTCCGGGATGTCTTCGATGGCTTTAATTTTATCAGGGTTAACCTCGATCCCTCTTTGGGACACAAGAAATCCCAGGAATTTACCGTAGCTGACCCCAAATGCACATTTCTCGGGATTAAGCTTCATGTTATGTTTCCTTAAGATGTCAAAGGTCTATTGCAGGTGTTTAAGATGATCACAAGTGTTCAAAGACTTAACCAGCATATTATCTATGTAAACCTCCATAGTTTTCCCTATTTGTTTCTCTAACATTTTGTTTACGAGCCGCTAATAAGTGGCTTCAGCGTTCTTTAGCCCGAAAGGGATCACATTATAATAATATGTGCCGAAATTCATTATGAATGAAGTATTTTTCTGATCCTCCGGGTTCATGTGATGACCCAGATTATCATCTTTAACTTAAACATTTATTTTTGTGTTCTAAGACCTCAAAAAGCACTATTTATCATTCCTCAACTTGCGTGCGGAGTCAGTATAATTTTTTGGAAAGTTTTTATGTGAAAAATAGATTAAAATGTGAAATAGAGCTTTAAAACTCAACTGAGTTGACTTTGGTCAATATTTTGAGCAAACGGACTCGGATCAGTATTTTAATAGTTCTGGTAGGTCCGTATCGTGATTTGGAACTTGGGCGTATACCCGGAATTTGATTCGGAAGTCCCTAGCTCAACCTATCGCCATCTAACGGAAACTAGAAATCTAAAGACTAAATATTTCCAAAGTTTGACCGCGAAGTTGACTTTATTGATATCGGGGTCAGAACCCGATTCTGGAAATTGAAATAGTTCTGTTATGCCATTTATGACTTGTGCGCCAAATTTGAAGTCATTCCGGATTCGTTTAATACGTTTCGGCATGTGTTTTGTAAATTGAAAAGTTTGGAACTCAAAAGTTCGAATCGGGGTGTGAATTGTAATTTTGACATTATTTGACGTGATTTGAGACCCTGAGTAAGTCTGTATTATGTTACGGACTTGTTGGAATATTTGAATGAGGTGCCGAGTGGGTAGGGTGAGTATCGGACGTATTTCTGACCATTTTGGTAAAAACTTACAGGTTTGGTTCTAGTGTTTTGCACCTACGCAATTTTGGCCGCAGGTGCGTGATCACTTCTGCAGAGACAGTGTCGCTTCTGCAACTTTGAGGTCAGGGGAGAAGCTTCTCTTCTGCAAAAAGCTTGGGGCACAGGTGCGATGCCCGTTTCTGCGGTGCCATGATCGCATATGCGATCTTTTGCGCTTCTGTGGTTCCATTCGCGCATCTGCGCAGTCGCTTCTGCGACGAGAAGATCCGCAGATGCAGTCCTCAGCTTGGATGCCCTGTTCCGTAAATGCGATCTTTGTCTCGCAAATGTGAGTCCGCATATGTGGAAAATTGTCCGCAGATGTGAAAATGCTGGACAAAACACATAAAAATTGGGTGTTAGCTACTTTTACTCATTTTTGAGTTTTGAGTCTCGGATTTGGGCGATTCCAAAGGGAGTTTTCACGACTTCGACTTGGGTAAGTATTCTATACCCAAAAGTGATTATATTTCATAAGTCCATGCTTATATTCATCATTTATTTCGGATTTAGATGGATGAAATTGGAATTTTTGTAAAACATTCCAAAAACAAAAATTTAGGATTTGAAAGCCAATCCAATGTCGGAATTTGATAATTTTTGTATGGTTGAACGCATATCGGAACGAGTGTTCGGATTTCATGAGTTTCTTAGGATTCAAGACGTGGGTCCACTGTCGATTTTTAAAATGAATTCCGGATTTCAATCAAGAAAATTAGTGAATTCATATGGAATTAATTCATACGATTCGTGTTGAGTATATTGAATTGTTTGTGACTAGATTTGAAGCATTAGGACACCAATTCGTGAGGCAAAGGTTAATTGGAATCTTGAGTTGGTTGCAAATCGAGGTAAGTGTCGTGGTTAACCTTGACTTGAGGGAGTAGGACTTATTTGCCTATTGGCTACATGATTTAATGTGCGGGTACAACGTATATGTGAGGTGACGAGTACTTATGAGTTGTGGTTGAATCAAAGCATGCGGGTGGAATTTGTTTATTGTGAATAATTGCATATTTAATTAAGATAGTCATGTTTAAGTTAATATTATTTATTTGATCATTTTTCATGAGATTATTGTTAGTTTAATTATTGTTGAATATTTTGGAAGGTGAAGTCGGTATTCTGGTATTGAATTGATTGATAAGTATATATCCCCGCATTTAAATACTATTCCGAATTTATATTATTATTTTCATGGTAAGGAAGAGCGTAAAAGCACGAAGGGTGATGTCGTTCCATTTATATTATTTATATTATCCTTGCCATGGTGAGAAAGAATGTAAAAGCACGAAGGGTGATGCCGTATCATTTTCAAAGAGTGTAAAAGCATGAAGGATGATGCCATGCCAGGAGAGAGTTAAAGCACGAAGGGTGATATCGTGCCAGAAGAGAGTTAAAGCACGAAAGGGTGATGCCGTGCCAATTGTTATTATTTATTTATCAATTTATGGGAAGAATGAGAGTAAAAGCACGAAGGGTGGTATGGTGCCATTTTCATATTATCAGCTGCTCATTTTATTGTCGATGAATTAATTGGCTGCTACGTGAATCTTCTCCTGCTGAAATTATTATATCATCCCCATTCGCATGTTCCCTCCCAAATTTATAATTATTAATTATTGTGTTATTGTTGCTTTGTATTTGTATACGCTTGTACAGGTTGTTTACGTACGTGTCTTATTATAGCCTCGGCACTATTTCATCGAGGTTAGGTTCGACACGTACGGAGTACATGGGGTCGATTTTACTCATACTACACTACACTTCTTGTGCAGATTTTGGAGTTGGTCCCAACGACATACCATAGACTTGCTCGGATTCAGCTACCTAGAAGAGACTTGAGGTATAACTGCACAGCGTCCGCAGTTCTGAAGTCCCCATCTATCTTATATTAGCTGTGTTTTATCTTTCAAACAACTTGAATTTTTATTCAGACCTTTATTTGTATTATTCTAGTAGCTCGTGCACTTGTGACACCATATTCAAGGAGTATTTTTATGATTCAGTAGTTATGGTCTTCCGCACTTTATTTTAGTAATTGCTTTCTGTTTAATTTCGTTTGTTTAAAAAAATTTTAAAAAAAATGGTTAAGGTTATTCTAACGTTGGCTTGCCTAGAAAGTGAAATGTTAGATGCCATCACGGTCTTGAAGGTGAGAATTTCGGGTCGTGACAATTTGTTATCAGAACACTAGGTTACTTAGGTCTCACAAGGTACGAGCAAGCTTAGTAGAGTCTGAAAGATTGGTACGGAGACGTCTGTACTTATCTTTCAAAGGCTATGAAGTTTAGGAACAATATCACTTATTTCTTATTCTGTCGTGCGATTCTAATTCTATCACTAATGATTGAACCATTGTTTTCTTATTCTTTCGCAGATGGTGAGAACACATAATACATCTACCGACGGACAGGGACCTGAATCCCCGGTGGCAACTATGACCAGGGGTAGAGGCCGAGGTCATGCCAGAGGCCAAGGTAGAGGCAGAGGCAGAGCTCAATCTAGAGCTCGAGCAGCAGTACCCGTAGTGGAGCCTCAGGTGGATCTTCAGGAGGAGGTTCCAATTCAGACTGTACCCGTTGGACCAGTTCAGGTCCCGGAAGGATTCATAGCTACTCTAGTACTTCAGGACGCTTTAGTCCGTCTGGTGAGTCTTATGGAGGGCGTGGCCCAGAATGGTACATTTCCAGTGGCACCAGCCATCTCACAGGCTGGGGAGGAGAACAGACTCCCACTACTCCCGTGCCAGAGCAGATGGCTCCCTAGTATCAGGCTCTAGCTGCCCCACCAGTTAGGGTAGTTCTGCCAGTTATTGCGGCACAGGCCGATGATAGGCACGCCATATCTTCTGAGGGTTTATTGAGGTTGGAAAAGTTTACTAAGCTCTTTTTAGTTCACTTCAGTGGTACACCTTCTGAGGACCCACAGGATTATCTTGACCGCTGCCATGAGGTGTCGCGGAATATGGGTATAGTTGAAACCAATGGGGTCAATTTTACTGTATTTCAGATGATGGGTTCTGCCAAGAGGTGGTGGAGAGATTATATGTAGACCAGACTAGCTGGGTCGCCTACATTGACTTGGGAGTAGTTCTCACGGCTATTTCTAGAAAAGCCCTTCCCTATCACATTGAGAGAGGATTAAGGCAGGCAATTTGAGCGTCTTCAGCAGGGCAGTATGACTGTTACTCAGTACGACGCCCGTTTTGTAGATCTAGCCCACCATGCTCTCCTTTTACATCCTATTGAGGGAGAGAGAGTAAGGAGGTTTATTGTTAGACTCACTCACCCTATCGGGCTTCAGATGGTCAAGGAGACCGGAAGTGAGATTTCCTTTCATGCGGCTGCTAATGTTGCTAGGAGGATCGAGATGGTTCTTGCATAGGAGAGAGGACAGGGCTCTGATAAGAGGTCTCATCAGTTCGGTGGGTTCAGTGGGGCCTCGTCTAGAGGCAGGGGTAATTTTGGTAGGGGTCATCCTCCCAGGCCATTTCATTCAGTGCTCCAGGCATCCCACAGTGCCTCAGGTGGTCGCGGCCCTCATACGCCTCATTCCGTCCAGCTAGCTTACAGTGCACCACCAGCTCATATTAGTGCACCTCCGATCCTGATTTTTAGAGTGGTCACTCAGGTCGACAGGGTCATCATTCACATCAACTGAGGTCATGCTATACGTGTGGTGATCCGAGGCACATTGCTAGATTTTGCCCTCGGGCACCGGGCAGCTCACAGCAGCAGGGTTCTCGTGCCATGGTTCCGTCACCGGTTGCTTCACCACCTGCTCAGCCAGCTAGAGGTAGGGGTCAGGTAGCTAGAGGTGGAGGTCAGGCCATTAAAGATGTGGAGGCCAGCTAGTTAGAGGCCATCCCAGAGACGCAGTTCAGAGTGGTGGGGCCCAGCCCCGATTTTATGCTTTTCCAGCTAGGCTTGAGGCCGAGTCATCTGATGTCGTGATCACAGGTATTGTTCCAATTTGTCATAGAGATGCTTCAGTTCTTTTTGATACAAGATCTACTTATTCCTATGTGTCCTCCTATATTGCTTCATATCTAGTTGTGCCTCGGGATTCTCTGAGTGCTCCTGTGTGTGTGTGTCCACGCCGGTGGGAGATTCTATCGTGGTAGATCATGTCTATCATTCGTGTATGGTTACTATTGGGAGTCATGAGACTAGCGTGGATCTTTTACTTCTTGATATGGTAGATTTTGATGTCATCTTGGGTATGGATTGGTTGTCACCTTATCATGCTATATTGGATTATAACGCCAAAACGGTGACCTTAGACATGCCAGGGTTGCCTCAGTTAGAGTGGAAAGGGATTCCTGGCTATTCTACTAGCATGGTTATCTCTTATGTGAGGGCTCGATGTAGGGTCGAGAATGGTTGTCTAGCTTATTTGGCTCATATTCGCGATTTTACTGCGGATGTTCCTTCTATGGATTCAGTCCCAGTTGTCCGTGAATTTCTAGATGTATTTCCTGCAGATTTGCCTGGGATACCACCCGACAGAGATATCGACTTTTGTATTGATTTGGCTACGGGCACCCAACCCATTTCTATTCCACCATACCATATGGCCCCACTAGAACTAAAGGAATTGAAGGAACAGTTACAATACTTGCTTCATCAGGGATTTATTAGACCTAGAATCTCGCCCTGGGGTGCACCAGTGTTATTTTTAAAGAAGAAAGATGGTTCAATGCGGATGTGTATAGATTATCGGCAGTTGAACAAGGCTACTATCAAGAACAAGTATCTGTTGCCAAGAATTGATGACTTATTTGATTAGCTTCAGGGTGCCAAGGTATTTTCAAAGATTTATTTGAGGTCTGGTTACCATCAGTTGAAGATTAGGGCATCTGATGTCCCTAAGACAGTTTTTCGGACTCGGTATGGGCATTATGATTTCCTTGTGATGTCATTTGGGATAATAATTACCCCAGCTGCATTTATGGATTTAACGAACCGGGTATTCAAGCCCTATTTGGATTTTTTGTGGTTGTATTCTTGATGATATCTTGATTTACTCCATCAGTCGAGAGGAGCATGAGCAACATCTTCGGATTGTGCTTCAGACTCTGAAGAATAATCAGTTATATGCCAAATTTTCAAAATGCAAATTTTGGTTAGACTTAGTTGTCTTTTTGGGGCAAGTTGTATCGGTAGAAGGCATAAAAGTGGATCCTAAGAAGATTGAGGCAGTTCAGAATTGGCCTAGACCTACTTCAGTTATAGAGATCCGGAGTTTCCTGGGTCAGACGGGTTATTATCGCCGGTTTGTGGAGAGATTTTCATCTATAGCATCTCCATTAACCAAATTTACCCAGAAGGGTGCCCCATTCAGATGGTCAGACGAGTGTGAGTTGAGCTTTCAGAAGCTCAAGACCGCTTTGACTATGGCGTCAGTATTGGTATTACCCACAGGTTCAGGATCTTATACGGTGTATTGTGATGCATCTCACGTTGGACTTGGTGCAGTATTGATGCAAGAATTAGCAGCCATTGTTCATGTGTTGAAGATTTGGAGGCATTATCTTTACGGTATCTCGTGTGAGGTATTTACTAATCAACGTAGCCTACAGTATCTGTACAAAAAAAAAAGATCTCAATTTGAGGCATATAAGATGGTTGGAAATGTTGAAAGACTACGATATCACCATTTTGTATCACCCCGGAAAGGCCAATGTGGTGGTCAATGCTTTGAATAGAAAGGCGGTGAGTATGGGAAGCCTTGCATATATTCCGGTTGGTGAGAGGTCGTTAGCTGCAGATGTTTAGACTTTGGCCAATCAGTTCATGAGGTTAGATATTTCAGAGCCCGGTCGGGTTCTAGCTTGCACAGTTGCTTGGTCTTCTTTATATGAGCATATCAGAGAATGACCGTATGACAATCCTCATTTGCTTGTCCTCAAGGACACGGTACGACACGGTGGTGCCAAGCAGGTTGTTGTGGCGGAAGATGGAGTTCTGCGGATGCAGGGTCGTATTTGTGTGCCTAATGTGGATGGGCTTCGTGAATTAATTCTTGAAGAGGCCCACAGTTCCCGGTATTCCATTCATCCAGGTATCGCCAAAATGTATCAAGATTTGCGGCAACATTATTAGTGGAGAAAAATGAAGAAGGATATAGTTGCATATGTAGCTCAGTGTTTAAATTGTCAGCAAGTCAAGTACGAGCATCATAGACCTGGTGGTTTGCTTCAGAAGTTAGAAATTCCTGAGTGCAAGTGGGAGCGTATCACTATGGATTTTGTTGTTGGGCTCCCACGGATTAAGAGGAAGTTCGATGCAGTGTGGAACATTGTGGACAAATTGACCAAGTCAGCATATTTCATTCCAGTAGCAGTTACAGATTCCTCAAAGCAGTTAGTTAAGATTTACATCCGCGAGATTGTCCGTCTTCACGGCGTGCCCATGTCTATCATTTCTGATCGAGGTACGCAGTTCACCTCGCACTTTTGGAGGGTTGTACAGGGTGAGTTAGGCATGCGGGTTGAGTTGAGTATAACATTTCATCCACAGATAGACAGACAGTCAAAGCGCACTATTCACATATTGGAAGTTATGTTTCACGCTTGTGTTATAGACTTTGGAGGTTCTTGGGATCAGATCTTGCCACTTGCGGAGTTTGCCTATAATAATAGCTACCAGTCGAGCATTCAGATGGTTCCGTATAAAGCATTATATGGGAGGCGATGTCGTTCGCTAGTTGGCTGGTTTGAAGCAGAAGAGGCTCGGTTGTTGGGTACTGATTTGGTACAGGATGCCTTGGATAAGGTCAAGGTTATTCAGGATCGACTTCGCACAGCTCAGTATAGGCAAAATAGTTATGCCGATCGTAAAGTTCATGACGTTGCATTCATGGAAGAAGAAAGAGTATTGCTCCAGGTTTCACCTATGAAAGGTGTAATGAGATTTGGAAAGAAGGGCAAGTTGAGCCCAACGTATATCGGACCCTTTGAAATTCTTGAAAGGGTGGGTGAAGTAGCCTACAGACTTGCACTACCACCTAGTTTATTAGTAGTTCATCCGGTATTTTATGTATCCATGCTCAAGAAATACCATGGTGATCCGTCCCATGTATTAGATTTCAGCTCAGTCCAATTGGACAAAGATTTGACTTATGAGGAGGAGTCGGTAGCTATTCTAGCCCGGCAGGTCCGACAGTTGAGATCTAAGAGTTATCCTTTAGTTCGGGTGCAATGGAGAGGTCAGCCTATTGAGGCAACTACCTGGGAGTCCGAGTCGGCCATGCAGAGTAAATATCCACATCTTTTCACTAGCTCACGTACTTTTTTAATTCCGTTCGAGGACGAATATTTATTTTAGAGGTGGAGAATGTGATGTCCCAAAATGTGATCTTTAATTTAAACATTCATTTCTGTGTTCTAAGACCTCGAAAAGTACTATTTATCTTTCCTCGACTTGCGTGCATAGTCCGTATAATTTTCTAGAAAAATTTTATGTGAAAATGGATTAAAATGTGAAATAGAACTTTAAAACTCAACTGAGTTGACTTTGGTCAATATTTTGAGCAAACAAACTCGGATCAGTATTTTAACAGTTCCGGTAGGTCCATATCGTGATTTGGGACTTGGGCGTATGCCCGAAATTGGATTCGGAAGTCCCTAGCTCAAATTATCGCCATTTAACGGAAACTAGAAATCTAAAGGCTAAAGATTACTAAAGTTTGCCCGCAGAGTTGACTTTATTGATATCGGGGTCGGAACCTAATTCTGAAAATTGGAATAGTTCTGTTATGTCATTTATGACTCGTGTGCCAAATTTGAAGTCATTCCGGATTCGTTTAATACGTTTTGGCATGAGTTTTGTAAATTGAAAAGTTTGGAACTCAAAAGTTCGAATCGGGGTGTGAATTATAATTTTCACTTGATTTGAGATCCCGAGTAAGTCCATATTATGTTAGGTACTTGTTGGAATATTTGAACGAGGTCCCGAGTGGCTCGAGTGAGTTTCGGACCATTTTGGTAAACACTTGCAGGTCTGGTTCTGGTGTTTCGCTCCAGCGCAATTTTGGCCGCAGGTGCGTGATCGCTTCTTCGGAGGCAGTGTCGCTTCTGCGGCTTTGAGGCCAGGGGAGAAGCTTTACTTCTGCGAATCCCGCGGCATAGGTGTGATGCCTGCTTTTGCGATGCCATGATCGCAGATGCGATCTTTCGCGCTTCTGCGATTCCCTTCGCGCATCTGCGCAGTCGCTTCTACGACGTCAAGGTCCGCAGATGCGGTTCTCAACTTGGATGCCCTATTCCGTAAATGCGAGCTTTGTCTCGCAAATGCGAGTCCGCAGATGTGGAAAATTGTCCGCAGATGCA
This sequence comes from Nicotiana tabacum, assembly GCF_000715075.1. Taxonomy (NCBI): domain Eukaryota; kingdom Viridiplantae; phylum Streptophyta; class Magnoliopsida; order Solanales; family Solanaceae; genus Nicotiana; species Nicotiana tabacum. The sequence continues at coordinate 83,992,054 of NC_134088.1, read as the reverse complement.
AAAATGCTGGACAGAACACATAAAAATCGGGTGTTAGCTATTTTTCCTCATTTTTGAGTTTTGAGTCTCGGATTTCGGTGATTCCAAAGAAGTTTTTCACGACTTCGACTTGGGTAAGTGTTATATACCCAAAAGTGATTATATTTCATAAATCCATGCTTATATTCATCATTTATTTCGGATTTTTGTAAAACTTTCCAAAAACAAAATTTTAGGATTTGAAATCTAATCCGATGTCCGAAATCGATACTTTTTATATCGTTGAACTCGTATCGGAATGGGTGTGCGGATTTTGTGAGTTTTTTTGGGATTCGAGACATGGGTCCCACTATTAATTTTTAAAATGAATTTCAGATTGTAATCCGAAAAATTAGTAAATTCATATAGAATTAATTCATACGATTCGTGTTGAGTATAGTGAATTGTTTGTGACTAGATTTGAAGCATTCTGACACCAATTCGCGAGGCAAAGGTTTATTGGAATCTTGAGTTGGTTGCAAATCGAGGTAAGTGTCGTGGTTAACCTTGACTTGAGGGAGTAGGCCTTATTTGTCTATTTGCTACGTGATTTAATGTGCGGGTACAACACATATATGAGGTGAAGAGTACTTATGCGTTGTGGTTGAGTCAAAGCATGCAGGTGGAATTTATTTATTGTGAATAATTGCATATTTAATTAAGATATTCCTACTTAAGTTATTATTGTTTATTTGATCATTTTTCATGAGATTATTATTAGTTTAATTATTGTTGAATATTTTGGAAGGTAAAGTCGGTATTCTGGTATTGAATTGATTGATAAGTATATATCCCCGCATTTAAATACTCTTCCGAATTTATATTATTATTTCCATGGTAAGGAAGAGTGTAAAAGTACGAAGGGTGATGCCGTGCCATTTTCAAAGAGAGTTAAAGCACGAAGGGTGATGTCGCGCCAGAAGAGAGTTAAAGCACAAAGGGTGATGCCATGCCAATTATTATTAGTTATTTATCAATTTATGGGAAGAATGAGAGTAAAAGCACGAAGGGTGGTGCCGTGCCATTTTGATATTATCAGCTACTCATTTTATTGTCGATGAATTAATTGGCTGCTACGCGACACTTCTCCTGCTAAAATTATTATATCATCCCCCTTCGCATGTTCCCTCCCAAATTTATAATTGTTAATTATTGCATTATTGTTGTTTCTTATTTGTATACGCTTGTATAGGTTGTTTACGTATATGTCTTGTCATAGCCTTGTCACTACTTCGTCGAGGTTAGGCTCAACACTTACGGAATACATGGGGTCGGTTGTACTCATACTACACTCTGCACTTCTTGTGCAGATTTTGGAGTTGGTCCCAGCGGCGTACCATAGACTTGCTCGGATTCAGCTACCCAGAGGAGACTTGAGGTATAACTACACAACGTCCGCAGTTCTGAAGTCCCCATCTATCTTATATTAGCTGTGTATTATCTTTCAAACAGCTTGAATTTTTATTCAGACCTTTATTTGTTTTATTCTTGTAGCTCGTGCACTTGTGACACCAGATTCGGGGATGTATTTTGATGATTCTCTAGTTATGGTCTTCCGCACTTTATTTCAGTAATTGCCTTTTGTTTAATTTAATTTGTTTAACAAAAAATAGTTAAGATTACTCTAACATTGTCTTGCCTAGCAAGTAAATGTCAGGCGCCATCACGGTCCCGAAGGTGAGAGTTTCGGGTCGTGACAGTTCATCTTGATTTGGTTATACCCGGAGTAAGCATCGAGAAAACTCATTAACTCGTGCCCATCCGTTGCATCAATCATTTGATCAATGTTTGGCAATGGGAATGAGTCTTTTGGGCGAGTCTTATTTAAGTCATTATAGTCTACACATATGCGAAATTTATTATTCTTCTTTGGAATTACTACTACGTTAGCTATCCAGTCAAGATACTTTACCTCTCGAATTGAACCAATATCAAGCAAGCGCTTTACCTCTTCTTTGACAAATTTATTTCCGACCTCGGCAATAGGACATTTTTTGTCTTACCGGAGGGATATTGGGATCCAGGCTTAGCTTGTGCAAGGTCACTTCTGGCGAGATAGCTATCATATCCGCATGCGACCACGTAAAACAATCGATATTAAATTTAAGATATTCGATAAATCCAGACCTGAGCTCGGGGTGTAGTCCTGTACCCAAGTGGAACTTCCTTTCCAAGAATTTTTCGAACAATGCGACTTGTTCAAGTTCTTCCGCTATAGATTTTATTGCGTCTGTTTCATCTGGTACCTGATAGGATTTCGATGACTCCTCCCCCTGGTTGACTTCACTCGGTTCGGGAGCAGGCACTGGTTCCTGTAATTGCTATGACGCATGCTCCTTTTCTTTGCCACTGGAAAGTGAGATTGCATTTATCTCCCTTACTGTCGGTAGGTCACCTCTTATTTGTTTAATTTCTTCGGGAGTTGGGAATTTCAGAAACTGATGATATATTGATAGCACAGCCTTCATCTCATGCAACCATGGCCTCTCCAGGATAATATTATAGCCCATATTGTCGTCTACCACCTCGAAAAGGGTCGTCTTCATCACCCCCTCAGCATTTGCGGGCAGCAAGATCTCTCCTCGGGTTGTCACGCTTGCTAGGTAGAACCCGGTAATGCGTTTTGTGGCTGGAATGATACTTCTGGTGAGCTTGGCTTGCTCCAACACTCTCCATTGGATGATGTTGGCCGAACTTCCTAAGTGTACCAGAACACGTTTAATTTTAAAATTTAAGACATTTAAAGAGATTACCAATGCATCGTTGTGCGGCAGCAGCAGTCCATCTACGTCTTCCTCCGTGAAAGTAATGCCGTCCTCATCGACTTCCCGGAGTCTCTTGTTGTGGGTCATTGACACCTTTGTCTTTTTTGCCGCTAAAATGTCTCACCATTAATCTCACGAAAATTATGTTGATCGTCAAGCGTGGGGGCCCTTCTCCTGCTTTTGAAGGTTCTGCATTATCACGATGTCGGCCATAATTGTTTTCAGCACGTCGCATAAAAATTCTCTGAGATGATCGTTTTTCAATAATGTCGCCACCTCCTCGCGCAGATGCTGACATCCCTATGTCCGGTGACCGTTGGTCCCATGATATTCGTACCACAAATTAGGATCCCTTTGGCTGGGATCGGATCTCATTGGCTTCAGAAACCGTGTCTCTTTGATGTTCCCCATAGCCAACACCAGCTCCACTACGCTGACATTAAAGTTTACTCTAAAAGCCTAAGATACAATGAATCTAGAGAAACCCGATGTCTCCTTATCCTGTAATGACCTATTATTACGGCCACGATCAGTTCTCTTATTGGTAGCGAATCTATCTGTCGACCATAAACCTCTGCCCCATCCTTTGGCCCGCTAATAGGGCAAAAACCGACCCCTTGAAAATCGTCGATTTGTGTCAAAATCATCATTCAATTTCTCTTTATTCTTTTCCTGGTCCCGACCTTTAGTTGACACCGGAAAGCCAAGCTGATCATCTTCAATTCTTATCTTTGACTCGTATCAGTTGTGAACGGTTGCCCATTTTGTTACCTGGAACTCGAGAAGACTATCTTTTAATTTTCGGGAAGCATCGAAACTTCTTGGATTCAACTCTTTGGTAAATGCTTCTATTGCCCATTCATCTGGTACGACCGGGAGCAACATCCTTTCTTTTTGGAATCGGGTCACGAATTCTCGCAACAATTTGGACTCTCCTTGTGCAATCTTGAATAAGTCGGTCTTTTGAGCCTGTACCTTTCTAGCCACGGCATGGGCCTTAATGAAAGAATCCGTAGGCATCTCGAAGGAATCTATGAAATGCTCGGGCAAGAGCGAATATTATGTTAGGGGCCCCTTCGTGATGGTCTCCCCAAATTTCTTTAACAAGACTGACTCAATCTCGTGCGGATCCAAATCGTTTCCTTTCACCTCCCTTGTATATGTGGTGATATGTTCCTGAGGATTTGAAGCCCCATCATACTTCAGCACGTCCGGCATTTTGAACCGCTTCGGCATCAATTCTGGTGTCATGCTCGGTTTGAACGACATTTGGGTGTACTTCTTCAAGTTCGGTCCATTCAATACTGATGGAGCGTCCGGAATTTGATTCATTCGGGCATTTATTTCTCTCATAAACCACATGAGTTCTGTTTTAAAAGGATTATTTTCATTGTTGTTGCCGGAACCGCTTTCGTTTGCCCCGGCCCTGTCAAAGCCGACTTCGCCTCTCGGGGTGTTGTTATCGACCCTTTGCGCTGTTTGATTTGCCGGAGCACCGGGAGGAACTGGACCCTGTCCATTCGCGTTGTTGGAAGCACCTGACAACACCTGCCCTAATTCCGTCATGACATGATCCTGCCGCGAGAGATGGCCCATAATGGCCTTTTATTGTTCCCTCGGGATCCATATTATTTCGATGACGTGCTCGTCCTCAACATCATTAGGAGTCACCTCTCGAACATGTCGTGGATACTGCCCTCCACAAACCGGTGTGGCCTCATTACCCTCGTTACGGGTATCGCTGATGGAATCTTCATGCTGAGGCTGATTTCTTTGGGCCTCAACGTTGTGTGCGATGTTGACATCGTTATCTGCCATTTTTAATGATTTTTGCTAAGAACAAAGAATCAAACAAGTTAGTAATAGATGCAGAGATCAATTCAATTACACAACTGTCTAAGCCCCACGGTGGGCGCCAAACTATTTACCCGTAAAACAGTACAGTTAAATTTATACGTGGTTTATAGACAAGTGAATCCATTTGATTCCAAAATGATAAATAAATAAATAAGAAAAAATGTGAGACTTAGCCTTGAAATTGAGATAAAATAGGATATATCTTGGTCTCGAGAGCAGAGCTTCCGGAGGCAATAAAAACAATGTAAATAGACAAGAAAGTAAAATGTTATTGAGCTTTTCATAGAATATAGTGTATGCTTGTTAGAAAATTTGTGTCCTTACAATGATGGTAGAGCTCACTATTTATAGTTTCACCTAGGGAATAAGGTCCTACGATCAAGCCCCTCTTAAATGACAATTATGAAGGCCATTAAAGAATGTGTAATGATAGGCAGTGAATGTCATATTCTCTACAATGAACCATGCACATAATGCTATAAATATTCTTCATTGAATGTTAACGGGTGGCAGGCATTTACTTCGCCTTTATGAATATCATTCTCCCCGGTAACAAAGGAGATCGTTGTCTTCGGAGAAAACAGACAGAAGAACAAGCAAGGAGACGGCGTACATGCATTGCAACAGTGTTTACCGGAAAAATCGGATAACGTTAGATTTGTGGATGGTTCTAAGGATATGTGATACAATTTGATATAAATCATGTAGAGAAATAGAAATATGTGTATTGTTGACTATAAGAACGAAAATAGTAAGCAAAAAGAATGAATAAGTAAAAAAAGCACGAGGGGATTACTATCAATATCTAGATGAAGTGATCTTTTTTTTATGTTCCACCTTCCTAGCTTACAAGGATTCCCCCTTTTATAGAAGATGGTCATTACCAAAAAATAATAAAATAAAATATGTAGTAGAAGACCCATGATGACTTGTCTCTTCCTTGATTCCCGCCAAGATTCTCTTTGTTGGTGTGGTTGCAACGGCTCTTGTCTGTGAGCTCGATACTAGCTCGAACTCGTTACTGGGTCGGGCCCTTCGGTCTTGGATCGAGTTCGACCTTCGAGATGGGTGTCGCGCATTTCTGACCTCGAAGCAGTGTCTTGTGAATCGATTCGGTCACGGGCTCGATAGGATTATCAATCCGCCTCCTCGAGCGACCTTCGGGCTCGAGGTTCGTTAGTACCAACCTCAGAGCTCACTCCTAAAATCTCATTCCGACTTCTTAACACTCGAACTCGATCGAACGTAGGAAGGCCGAAATCTATTTCGACCGTATACAGATAGTCCCCTCATTTCTCGAAAAAGGATATGGCGAGAAACGATATGATTTCCCAGCAGCTCGATCAGATATACACTGATGTTTTTATCGACTTGACCATGATGTATGTAATGCTCGATCATCTTATGTGTCTTTATAATCCCCGACTTTATCGAGGATACCCGAATTTTTTCTTCCCCAGTGGGAATTGCCAGTTACCTTCGGTCTTTGGTGACCGGAGAAGATCAATCAGTGATGAATGCGGAGGGGCTTCCTGTCTTTTCAACGAGGCCCAACATGCTTTGAATTGGATAACTTCTGATGGCATTTTTGCCGCTTCTGTACAAAAAAATTTGTAAATACAAATCTTTCTTCTCTTTTTTGAAGAAAAATGGCCTTTCAAACTAAATAGACAGTTTGAATTTAAATCTTTGTTGCCTTCGGGCCTCATGGGTAATCCCCTTTGCTTTATCGGGCTCGAGCGTCGTTCAGCTTAAATAGTCAAGTGTTTGTTTTAATTCGAAGAAATGAGTAGTTTTGCTCGAAATAATATAGCCCATAGGCGTAATAGTCGAGCGAGTGATGGCTCGAACTCAAAATAAAGGTAGCCCGTAGGCTTAGCAGTCAAGTGAATGATTCAAACTTGATGCAATGTATCCCGCAGGCGTAATAGTTAAAGTAGCCCGTAGGCTTAATGGTCGAGTGAGTGATTGCTCGAACTCAAAATAAATGTGGCCCGTAGGCTTGGCAATCGAGCAAATGATTAGAACTCGATGCAATGTAGCCCGTAGGCATAATAGTTAAAGTAGCCCGTAGGCTTAATGGTCGAGTGAGTGATTGCTCGAACTCCAAATAAAGGTAGCCCGTAGGCTTGGCAATCGAGTGAATGATTCAAACTCGATGCAATGTAGCCCATAGGTGTAATAGATAAAGTAGCCCGTAGGCTTGGCAATCGAGTGAATGATTCGAACTCGATGCAATGTAGCCTGTAGGCGTAATAGTTAAAGTAGTCCGTAGGCTTAATGGTCGAGTGAGTGATTGCTCGAACTCGAAATAAAGGTAGCCCGTAGTCTTAGTGGTCGAGTGAGTGATTGCTCGAACTCCAAAAATAAAGGTAGCCCGTAGGCTTGGCAATCGAGTGAATGATTCGTACTCGATGAAATATAACCCGTAGGCGTAATAGTTAAAGTAGCTCGTAGGCTTAATGGTCGAGTGAGTGATTGCTCGAACTTGAAATAAAGGTAGCCCGTAGGCTTGGCAATCGAGTGAATGATTCGAACTCGATGCAATGTAGCCCGTAGGCATAATAGTTAAAGTAGCCCGTAGGCTTAATGGTCGAGTGAGTGATTGCTCGAACTCGAAATAAAGGTAGCCCGTAGGCTTGGCAATCGAGTGAATGATTCGAACTCGATGCAATGTAGCCCGTAGGCGTAATAGTTAAAGTAGCCCGTAGGCTTAATGGTCGAGTGAGTGATTGCTCGAACTCGAAATAAAGGTAGCCCGTAGGCTTGGCAATCGAGTGAATGATTCGAACTCGATGCACTGTAGCCCGTAGGCGTAATAGTCAAAGTAGCCCGTAGGCTTAATGGTCGAGTGAGTGATTGCTCGAACTCGAAATAAAGGTAGCCCGTAGGCTTGGCAATCGAGTGAATGATTCTAACTCGATCCTGTTTGCATAATAAATCTTGAACATAGAATATCGGTAAGGAGGAGAGCTTTCTTTGCATTTCATTATACATGGGTTCATATTTTGCATCAGGGCTCGGGCCAACTATATAAGCATGGTTCGTTTTGACCGTTTGGCCCTTATAACGTTTCCCGTTGAGACAATGTTTGTCATGAAATAACGAAGTAATTTCCTTTGCACCGAACTTGATAATCATCACAGATGCGTTCAATGATAAAGCCTCCATGTGTACGAGGTTGATTTTAAAGAGGCCACGGATACTCAGCAGTAGTATTGTTTCCACTATATGGCTGGTATCGTCTCTGGTCGACTTTTGCTTTTTCATAATGGTCCTAGAAGTCAACTGGTCATCTTCGACTCTTATTTTGGATTGATATCGATTGTGCACATCGGTCCAAGTAATAGCTGGGTACTCGATCAGATTTTGCCTCAGCCGCCACGAAGCCCTCGAGCTCCGCTCATTTAGACCTTGAATGAAAGCTTGAACAACCCAATCGTCTGTGACTGGTGGCAGATCCATTCGTTCCATTTGAAAATGAGCTACGAACTCCCTTAGAAACTCGTTATCCTTTTGCATTACCTTGAACAGGTCCGACTTTCTGGTTTCGACCTCTATGGCTCCGGCATGAGCTTTTACGAATCAATCTACAAGCATAGAAAAAGAATCAATGGAGTTAGATGGTAAATTATGATACCATATCATTGCCCCTTTTGACAGGGTTTCACCGAATTTTTTTATTAATACAGATTCGATCTCATCATCTTCCAAATCATTTCCCTTGATGGCACACGTGTAAGAAGTGATGTGCTCGTTGGGGTCAGTCGTTCCGTTAAATTTGGGTATTTCGGGCATACGGAATTTTTTGGGGATTAGTTTTGGGGCTGCACTCGAGGGAAAAGGCTTTTGAATGAATTTTTTCGAATCTAGCCCTTTTATCATTGGTGGAGCCCCCGGGATCTGGTCGACCCTGGAATTATATGTTTCTACTTTTTTATCGTTGGCTTCGACTCGTTTTGTGAGTTCTTCGAGCAATTTAGTAATTTCGGGAGTAGTCCCCGATTCTTGCTCATTTGGCTTCTCTATGGCTGGTTCCGTTCTGTGGGTGACTTCTCGAAGCGGATTGGGCTCCGGCCTGCTTTGTACCTGAGTTTGGCTCTGCAACTGAGCTATCGCTATTTGCTGGGCTTGTAACATCTCGAAGATCATCCGTAAGCTGACTCCGATCTCTTCCACGTTATGGGTGTCTCGACCTACGGATTGAGTACCACCCTGAATGCTCCTTTCCGGTTCGGAACGCTGATTCGCCTCTAGAGCTATTTGTGAATTGACATCCAATGATACTTCGGCTTGAATTTCGGGTGCTTCGATTCGAGCCTCAGCGCCTTCATCGAGTGGCCTTCCGGCTCCGGGTACCAAGTTGTTGGTTTCATCTTGAAGGCCGGCTTCGTGGTCGATAGGTGAAGCCATTGCTGATTTGAAGTTGCAAACTGGCGTGTACTGTAGGTTTATATCAAATGATCACTGTTACCCTTAGCCCACGGTGGGCGCCAAACTGTTTACCAAAAAAATCGGATAACGTTAGTGTTTACCGAAAAAATCGGATAACGTTAGATTTGTGGATGGTTCTAAGGATATGCGATACAATTTGATATAAATCGCGTAGAGAAATGGAAATATGTGTATTGCTGACTATAAGAACGAAAATAATAACCAAAAAGAATGAATAAGTAAAACAAGTACAAGGGGATTACTATCAATATCTAGAGGAAGTGATCCTTTTTTTATGTTCCACCTTCCTAGCTTACAAGGATTCCCCCTTTTATAGAAGAGGGTCATTACCAAAAAATAATAAAATAAAACATGTAGTGAAAGACCAATGATGACTTGTCTCTTCCTTGATTCCCGCCAAGATTCTCTTTGTTGGTGTGGTTGCAACGGCTCTTGTCTGTGAGCTCGATACTAGCTCGAACTCGTTACTGGGTCGGGCCCTTCGATCTTGGATCGAGTTCGACCTTCGAGATGGGTGTCGCGCATTTCCGACCTCGAAGCAGTGCCTTGCGGATCGATTCGGTCACGGGCTCGATAGGATTATCGAGTCGCCTCCTCGAGCGACCTTCGGGCTCGAGGTTCGTTAGTACCGACCTCAGAGCTCACTCCCAAAATATCGTTCCGACTTCTTAACACTCGAACTCGATCGAACGTAGGAAGGCCGAAATCTATTTCGACCGTATACAAACAGGTAAAAACTTTTCCTTTGTGTATTTATCCTGAAAAGAAAGTATCAAATATTTTATATTCAATGATTTTATACAATGTCAGAAGTAATGCTAAAAGCACCGAAGGTAAGGGAAGTTTGTTGTCTTAATCGTATCCTTTTTAATTTATCAGATAGATTTTTGTACTCGATATAAATTATCAGCGAAATTGTATAAGTGCACATATTTAGATACGTTAAAATATTATTTGATAGTTTGTTTACAGTTTGTATTGTAAGGTCAACCGTTAACAAAATGTTATACATCCATTTCTAATTAAATTATACAGAAAAGGGTCCAAATTGTATCGGAACTATCAAAAATAGCTTAAATATAACTTTCATTTGTTTTTGGTACCAAATTTGTTCTCGCCGTCTAAAAATTGGATCATTATTGCCCTAAAAACTAATGGCTGCCACATCAGCTTTTGGACATATTTAAATATTACGGAAAAAAGGTTAAAATTGCCCTTGAACTGTCAAAAATAGCTCAATTATATCATCCGTTTGTGTTTGGTACCAAATATGTCCTTGCCCTAAAATCTAACGACTGCCACATCAGCTTTTGGACCTATTTAAATACTATAATCATGTTGACATGCCAGTACAACATGACACAAAAAAAAAACTTCTCCACCCGCAAGAACCCATTTTCTGCGAGGGGTTACTGCATTTCCCGTGAAGGCGCAGTGAAGCTCTTCAAGTGGCCTGCTAGCTATGCCAGTGAGGATGGGAAGGATTAGGTAGTGTCTAAAAAGTGTATCTTTTTATGAAGTTTTGGGTCTAGGTCTTTGCGGTCGGTCTTCTTTTCTTTTCTGTTGATGAAGCCCGGAAGTGGAAAGGTATAGTATTTTAGAGGATGGTCTCATTCTAATGGTTTTCGAGTTTTTTATGAGAGTTGTTTTTAAAAGGATATATCTTTGCAACTAATTTGTGACATTTTTGAGCTATGAGCTTGGATAGCTAGCCATGGGAATAATACAATATGCAGCTTTTGTTGTTCTCCACTATTTTTGTGATAAGATTTCTGATTTTAAGTGATAAAAATTAATATTTTATTTCTTGTATAATATATTGAATTTTTTTACAGATTTGTGAATCTTAAGAATAGCCCAACTAAATTTCTCATAATAAGATTGGTGTAGCTTTAATTATTTGGAAGGAGCAACACTTAGATGAGTCAACGAATGAAAATGGAGAAAGAAATTTTATCCGTGGGGGCTTTTGTCAAGATGGAGGACTGTCTGTTGGAGATAGACTTTTGTTGTTCACATGAGCTCACGTGACGGCCGTTAGTTTTTAGGGCAGTAATGGTCCAATATTTAGATGTCAAGGACATATTTGGTACCAAACACAAACTGAGGATATAATTGAGCTATTTTTGATAGTTCGAGAGCAATTTTGACCATTTTCCATAATATTTAAATATGTCCAAAAGCTGATGTGGCAGCCGTTAGTTTTTAAAGCAATAATGGTTCAATTTTTAGACGGCGAGGACAAATTTGATACCAAAAATAAACGGAGGGTATATTTGAGCTATTTTCGATAGTTCGAGTACAATTTTGACTATTTTCCGTAAATTATATTACCTAGTCGTTCGATAAACCATCCAAAGAGTCGGTGAGTATATATCTTATATTAACATACAATAGATAACTTAGTTTAGAGGTCACATATCAGCAAGAGAAACTAAAAAAGAAGAAACATGTTGCGCCTCTGTCATGGAGGTAGGAGGCAAGTGTCAAATTCGAATATCACAAGTACTCCATTTAGTCACCATTTAGATTTTATTTGACAACAAAGGTTTCATGGTATCCAGAAGAAAGGAAAGGGAATTCTCTTTAATTGATCAAATTTATAGCAGGATGTTAAAATTTTTCCGGCCAAGCAGTAAAATAACTATTGTTTCAATCGATTCATACATTGTAATTTTTTATTAAATGATGTCCGCTTTGTTGGTAAAAATATACCAAAATAATTGTAGCTAAAGAAGGATCCAAATTGCAGAGCTATCTACATAATACATGAATTTCAAACCTTGCGCCACTGCCACTCGCGATATCTCTGTTAGTAAACCAAAATCATTTCTTAAGCAAAGGAAAATCAATCTTGATGACTATTTAAAACGAAGATAGAAAGAAAGCTTTCAACTCAAAAACACCACTTAAGCTAATGAAATTTCTTTGCAATGTCAGGCAGAGATTTCCTATTCGTGCGTCAAAATGCCCAACTCAAAATGCAACCAAAGAATGAAACAAGAGAAAACAAAAGACAAGACCATGCATAAGAAATCTAATAGAAAACTTGATTGAAGAATTTTGTCAAACACCTAGAGAACAAAATTTATTAACATGTTTCACTTTGTCTGTAGGAATCCCCTCGCTATTCGGGGGGAAACACAAATACCTAGCATATTATCAACGATTGAAACAAATCAATGCAACGACCCGACCGATTATTTTGAGCTTTAGTGCGTCGTTCAGTGGTTTGAGACCTTGAATAGATTCACTTCAGGTATTATGACTTGTATGCGTGGTCGGAATTTAATTTCGGGAAGTTCGGAGTTGATTTGGAAAGAGAATTTTAATTTTGGAAGCCTTAGGTTGGAGGAATTAACTAAAGTATGATTTTTGAGTATACGAGCTCGGAATCGGAATTTGAAGGTTCCAACAAGTTCGTATGATGATTTTGGACTTAAGCGTATGTCCGGATCGGATTTTGAATGACCCGGGAGCGTTTCGACGCCTATTGTGGAAGTTGACATTTTGGAAGAATTTCATAAAAAATGGGTTGAGGCGCAATTCAATGTTATCGATGTCCGATTGGGATTCCGAGTATGGAAATAGCTCCGTATGTTGATTCTGGACTTAAGGGCGCATCCGAAAGTGGATTTGGAGGTCTGTAGGTCGTTTCGGGGTCTTTTGGCGAAAAATAAAAATTTGAAGGTTTTTGGAAAGTATGACCGGGAGTGGACTTTTTTATATTCGGGTCGGATTCCGATTCCGAAAATTGGAGTAGGTCCGTAATGTCAATCATGACTTGTGTGCAAAATTTGAGGTCAATCGGACGTGATTTGATAGGTTTCGGCATTGATTGTAGAAGTTGAAGTTTCAAAGTTCGTTAAGTTTGAATTGGAGGGTGATTCGTGTTTTAAGCATTGTTTGATGTGATTTAAAGACTCGACTAAGTTCGTATGATGTCTTAGGACTTGTTGGTATGTTTGGTTGGGGCCCCGGGGGCCTCAGGTGGATTCCGAACGGTTAACAGATTGAGTTGTGTTTGGGGGAAATGTTGAGGCTGTTGTCTTCTGGTGTAACCACACCTGCGAGGTTAGGGCCGCAGGTGTGGAGCCACAGAAGCGGCCATGAGGGTCGCAGAAACGGAGGCTGGCCAAAAGGCCTGGGCCGTAGAAGCAGGCATAAAAGCGCAGGTGCACGAGTGCAGAAGTGATGGTGACCGCAGATGCGCTACATGGGGCGCATATGCAGGGACTGTTGGGCCGAGCTAGAGCCGCACCTGCGATGGAATTTCTGCAGGTGCAGAGCCATAGAAGCGGCTATTTGACCGCAGGTGCGAAGGTCAGGCTGGGCAGTGTGTTTCTTTAAAACGAGGGTTTGGCTCAATTTCACTTCATTTCATCCATGGAAGTCGACCTTGGAACGATTTTGGAGTACCATTTTCACTTTCCATAATGGGGTAAGTGATTTCTACCACTTGTGAGTTAAATATACGAATTTAGGCTTGAAAATTCATGAAAATTTGTAGAATTTGGGATTTTGAAGAAAAACCTAGAAATTGGTGTTTTTGGATTTTTACCATGAAATTGGACATGGAATTGAGAATAAATTATATATTGGAGTTCGTAATGTTATGGGTAGTGTTTATCTTCAAACATTTTCTGAATCCGGACACGTGGGCCCGAGGGTGATTTTGAAAATTGTCATGAGTTGATTAGTTGGGAATATCTAATCTCTAAAGTAAACCACCAGGTCTCTGATGCTCACACTTTACCTGCTGGCAATTTAGTCACCAAGTTACATAGGCAACTATGTCCTTCTTCATTCGCCTCCACCAATAATGTTGCCTCAAGTCCTGATACATCTTGGCGGCGCCCGGATGAATAGAATATCGGGAACTGTGGGACTCCTCAAGGATCAACTCACGAAGTCCATTCACATTAGGCACACAGATACGACCCTGCATCCTCAAAATCCGTCATCTCCAACAGTAACCTGCTTGGCACCACCGTGCCGCACTGTGTCTCTAAGGACAAGTAAATGAGGATCGTCATCCTGCCGATCTCTTATGCGCTCAAACAAAGAAGACCGAGTAACTGTACAAGCTAGAACACGGCTGGGCTCAGAAACATCCAACCTCATGAACTGATTGGCCAAGGCCTGAACATCCAATGCAAGCGGTCTATTACCAACTGGAATATATGCAAGGCTACCCATACTGACTGACTTTCTACTCAAAGCATCGGCCACCACATTGGCCTTCCCGAGATGATACAATATGGTGATATCATAGTCTTTCAATAGCTTCAACCACCTTCTCTGCCTCAAATTGAGTTCCTTCTGCTTGAACAAATACTGTAAGCTTCGATGATCAGTGAATACCTCACATGGCACGCCGTAAATATAGTGCCTCCAAATCTTCAGCGCGTGAACAATGGCTGCCAGTTCTAGATCATGAACATGGTAATTCTTCTCGTGAACCTTCAGCTGCCGTGAAGCATATGCAATAACCTTACCACCCTGCATCAATACTGCTCCCAGACCAATACGAGATGCGTCACAGTATATTGTATAAGATCCTGAACCTGTGGGTAACACCAATACCGGTGCCGTAGTCAAAGCAGTCTTGAGCTTCTGAAAGCTCGCTTCACACTCGTCTGACCACCTGAACGGGGCACCCTTCTGGGTCAACGGGGCTGCTATGGACGAAAATCCCTCCACAAAATGACGGTAATAGCCCGCCAAACCCAGGAAACTACGGATCTCTGTAGTTGATGTGGGTCTAGGCCAGTTCTGGACTGCCTCAATCTTCTTAGGATCCACCTGAATACCCTCTGCTGATACAACGTGACCCAAGAAAGCAACTGAACCAAACCAAAACTCGCATTTTGAGAACTTAGCATATAACTGGCTGTCCTTCAGAGTCTGAAAAACGATCCGAAGGTGCTGCTCATGCTCCTCTCGACTGTGGGAGTAGATTAAGATATCATTAATAAACACAACCACAAAGGAATCCAAGTAGGGTTTGAACACTCGATTCATCAAATCCATGAATGTTGCTGGGGCATTTGTCAGCCCAAATGACATCACTATAAACTCATAATGCCCATACCGAGCCCGAAAAGTTGTCTTAGGAACATCGGATGCCCTAATCTTCAATTGATGGTAGCCAGATCTCAAATCAATCTTTGAAAACACCTTGGCACCCTGAAGCTGATCAAATAAATCATCAATCCTCGGTAATGGATATTTGTTCTTGATGGTGACTTTGTTCAACTGCCGATAATCTATACACATCCTCATCGATCCATCTTTCTTCTTCACAAACAACACAGGTGCACCCCAGGGCGAGACACTAGGTCTAATGAAACCCTTATCAAGTAAATCTTGCAACTGCTCCTTCAATTCTTTCAACTCTGGCGGGGTCATGCGATATGGCGGAATGGAAATAGGCTGAGTACCCGGAGCCAAATCAATGCAGAAATCAATATCCCTGTCAGGTGGCATCCCCGGCAGGCCTGCATGAAACACCTCTGAAAACTCACGAACAACCGGCACCGAATCTATGGAAGGAACCTCCACACTAGAATCGCGGACATAAGCCAAATAAGCTAGACACCTCTTCTCGACCATATGCCTAGCCTTCATATAAGAGATAACCCTATTGGCAGAATGGCCAAGATTTCCTCTCAACTCTAATCGAGGCAACCTCTGCAAGGCTAAGGTCACTGTCTTGGCGTGATAATCTAATATAGCATGATAAGGTGACAGCCAGTCCATACCCAGTATGACATCAAAATCAACTATGTCGAGAAGTAGAAGATCTACAAAAGTCTCAAGACTCCCAATAGTGACCACACACGAATGATAAACACGATCCACAATAATAGCATCTCACACCGGTGTGGACACATACACAGGAGCACTCAAAGAATCACGGGGCACAACCAAATAGGAAGCAAAATAGGATGACACATAGGAGTGAGTAGATCCCAAATCAAATAAAACTGAAGCATCTCTACTGCAAACTGAAACAGTACCTGTGATAATAGTACCTGGGAAAGCATAACACCAGGGATGGGCCCCACCACCCTGAACTACGTCCCTGGGATGACCTCTAACTGGTTGGTCACCATCTCTAACGGCCTGACCTCTACCTCTAACAGTCTGGCCTCTACCTCTGGCTTCCTGACCCCTGTCTCTGGCTGGCTGAGCAGGTGGTGCAGCAACTAGTGCCGGAACCATGGCACGAGAACTCTGATGTTGTGAGCTGCCCGTTGCCCGAGGGCAAAATCTAGCAATATGCCTCGGATCACCACAAGTATAACATAACTTTGGCTGTTGTGACTGCTGACCCTGTCGACCTGAATAACCACCCTGATGACTCTGGAGTGGAGGTGCACTAATAGGAGCTGGTGGTGCATCGTAGGCTAGCTTGTCGGAATAATGCATCTGAGGGCCACGACCACCTGAGGCACCGTGGGATGCCTGGAGCACTGAATAAAATGGCCTGGGAGGATGGCCTCTACCAAAAGTACTCCTGCCTCTAGATGAGGCACCGCTGAACTCACCGGAATGACGAGGTCTCTTGTCAGACCCCTGACCTCCCTGAGTAAGAACCAATTCGACTCGTCTGGCGACATTAGCAGCCGCCTGAAAAGAAATCTCACTCCCAGTCTCCTTAGCCATCTGCAATCTGATAGGCTGAGCAAGTCCATCAATAAACCTCCTCACCCTCTCTCTCTCTCTCTCTCTCTCTCTCTCTCTCTCTCGGTGGGAGAAGTATGGCATGACATGCCAAATCCACAAAACGGGCCTCATACTGAGTAACAGTCATACTGCCCTGCTGGAGACGCTCAAACTGACGGCGACGCTCCTCCCTCAATATGATAGGCAGAAACTTCTCTATGAAGAGCTGAGAGAACTGGTCCCAAGTAAGAGCAGGCGACCCAGCTGGTCTGGTCAACAAGTAATCTCTCTACCATTTCTTGGCGGAACCAGTCATTTAAAATGCAGCAAAATCGACCCCATTGGTCTCCACTATACCCATGTTCCGTAAAACCTCGTGACAGCTGTCAAGATACTCCTGGGGATCCTCTGAAGGAGCACCACTGAAGTGAACAGGAAAGAGCTTGATAAACCTGTCTAATCTCCATAAGGCCTCAGAAGACATAGCTGGCCCATCTCCGACCTGTGCCGCAATAACCGGCTGAACTAATCCAACTGGCTGAGCTGCTGGAGCCTAATACTGGGGAGTTATCTGCTCTGGAGTGGGAGTGGTAGGAGTCTGGGCTCCTCCTCCAGCCTGAGAGACTGCTCATGCCATGGAAAATGCGCCAGTCTGGGCAACACTCTCCATAAGGCCCACCAAACAGACCAAAGCGTCCTGAAGTACTGGGGTGGCAATGAACCCCTCCGGAACTTGAGCTGGTCCGGCAGGAACAATCTAGACTGGAACCTCCTGCTCAAGCTCAATCTGAGGCTCCACTGCTGGGGTTGCTGCTCGAGCTCTAGGCTGAGCCATGCCTCTGCCTCGGCCTCGACCTCTGCCCTGCGTAAGAGCTGCCACTGGAGGCTCTGGTTGCTGCTCAGCTGAGAAAGCGGTATGTGTTCTCGCCATCTATGAGAGAATAAGAGTAGAAGATTTCAATCAGCATTGAGAAAGCAAAATCGCACGATAGAGAAGAAAAGAAGTGAAACTTGTTCCTAAACTTCATAGCCTCTGGAAGATAAGCACAGACGTCTCTGTACCGATCCTTCAGACTCTACTAAGCTTGTTCGTGAATCGTGAGACCTAGGCAACCTAGTACTTTGATACCAACTGTCACAATCCGAAATTTTTCACCGACAGGACCGTGATGGCGCCTAATATTTCACTTGCTAGGCAAGCCAACGTTAGAGAATTATTAAGTCAATTACTTATTTCCATTCAGTAATTAACAATAATTAACTAAGATAAAATATAATAAGTGCGAAATATCATAAAACTGTATTAATTACTACCACTCGGATCTGGAGTCACAATTCACGAGTATTCTAGAATTTACTACAAGTAATAGTCTGGAAGAAATACAACTGTCTGAATGAAAGAGAACAACAGTGACATAAAAAGTAGATGGGGACTTCAAGGTCTGTGAACGCCGACAGATCTACCTTGAGTCTCCGGACAGCGGACCAATAGCAAAATCTCGATCAACCTGAGCTGGTATCAAAGTTTGCAGAGAAAGTACAGAGTGCAGCATCAGTACAACCGACCCCATGTACTGGTAAGTATCGAGCCTAACCTCGACGAAGTAGTGACGAGGCTAGGATAAGACACCCACATATAACCTGAACAGTATAATCATGCTAGTGGCAACAATAATAAATAAAGCAATAATACAGAAATAATAGGAAGGGGACATTCAGTGGGGGAATACAACATAAAGAGTGAGAATAATGAAAAGATAGAATTAAACAGAAAATCCTTAAACGAATTGAGCAATTAAAATAGCAAAGGAAAACTGCACGGCATCACCCATCGTACTTTTACTCTCTTTCTCACAATATAAATAATTCATGCACGGCATCACCCTTCATTCTTTACACTCTTCCTCACAATATAAATAGATTATGCACGGCATCACTCTTAGTGCTTTACACTCTTCCTCACAATATAGTTAGATTATGCACGGCATCACCCTTCATGCTTTACACTCTTCCTCACAATTCACAGAATCAATAACAACGGATAGAGAGAAGTTTCACAAGAAATCAATATTTCATCAATGATTTCTTTCACAATTTAACATCTCGACCTCGAATCAATATTCACAATTTTATTGACCTTGGTGGAACCGGATACAAGTCTACCAATATTTTAACAACAACAATAAGCATGGATAACAAGATTTAAGACTACAAATTTGCAAGAAATAGAATTTTACTCGCATGCTATGACTCGACCACAACGTATAGATGCTCGTCACCTCAACTATACGTCGTATTCAACAACAAAACACATAGCAAATACTCACACAATACATATTCCCTCAAGCCAAAGTTATACACAACACTTACCTTGCTCCGAAGGCCACTTAATTCTCAATCACACCTTTTCCTTTGCAATTCACCGCCAAACCACTCGTATCTCTTCAAAAATGACTCAATAATATCAAATATTGCTAAAGGAATCAATTATATTTCATAAATTAAATTTTCCAAACTTTCCTCCAAAAAGTAGAAAAATCGACCACGGGCCCACTTGGTCAAAACCCGAGGTTCGGACCAAAATCCTTTTACCCATTCATCTCCGAGCCCGAATATATAATTGGTTTTGGAATCTGACCCCAAATTGAGATCTAAATCCCCAAATTTCCGAAATTTCTAGTTTCTACCCTAACCCCTAATTCTACCATGAAAACTCTAGATTTTTGGTTGAAAATTCAAGAAATGTAATGGGTAATTTTAAAAAAAATGGTTTAGAATCACTTACCAACAATTTGGGGAAGAAATGACTCTTGAAAAATCGCCTCTCACCGTTTGGATTTTGAGAAAAATGAGTTTTTGGCTAAAATCCTGTTTTTGGATTCTGTTAAGTGTCGGGCGACAGTGTTCATCGCGCTCGCGAGAGCACTGTCGCGTTCGCGAAGGGTACTGGCTGCCAAGCCTTCGCGTTCGCGATGATCACTCCCTCCTGGCATTCGCGTTCGCGAGACATGGCTCGCGTTCGCGATGAAGCAACGACCAACCACCCCCCAGGTCCCCACATGCTTCGCGTTCGCGTTGAGCCAGTCGCGTTCGCGAAGGGTAAGTCCCCTATCACTTCGCGTTCGCGACCAGGCCTTCGCGTTCGCGAAGAAGAAAATTTCAGCTGCCCAGTTTACTCTTCGCGTTCGCGAGAGTACCTTCGCGAACGCGAAGGAGGATATGCCAGAACACAGACTCTACAGAAAAACCAGATTTCCAAAGTCCAAAACATCCTGTGGCCTATCCGAAACTCACCCGAGCCCTCGGGGCTCCAAACCAAACATGCACACAGGTCTAAAAACATCATACGAACTTTCTCGCGCGATCAAATCGCCAAAATAATACCTAAAACTACTAATTTAGCACCAAATCGAATGAAGTCCTCAAGAACACTTAAAAATTACTATTTTCTCAATCGAAGGTCCGAATCACGTCAAATCAACTCCGTTTCTCACCAAATTTCTCAGACATGTCTTAAATATCATAATGAACCTGTACCAGGCTCCGGAACCCAAATACGGACCCGGTACTAACAATGCCCAGCATCAATCAATTCTTAAAAATAATTAATTTTCAAACTTTTAATTTTCATCAAAAATTCATAATTTGAGTTAGGGACCTCCAAATTCGATTTCGAGTATACGCCCAAGTCCCATAATTCGATACGGACCCACCGGGACCGTCAAAATATGGATCCGGACCCGTTTACCAAAAATATTGACCGAAATCAACTAAAATTAACTTTTAAGGCAAAAATTCTTATTTTCATTGGTTTTTAACATAAAATCTTTCCGGAAACCTGACCGGATTACGTACGCAAATCGAGGAGGGTAAAAATGAGATTTTTAAGGCTTAAGAGCGCAGATTCGAGTTCTAAAGTATAAGATGACCTTTTGAGTCATCACAGAAAAATGCGACAAAAAATAGGAAAAGAGAAGATGAGAGAAAAAAGGAAAAAAGGTGTAATTTAGTCTCCCTAATTTAAGGCACTAATAATGGATTGTATATAAATTATAAGCAAACCTTATTTAGGGCGGATAATTTTCAAAATTGAGACAATTTTAGTAATAAGGTTTCATATAGTGTATAGTAAAAATAAAACATATTTTCAAGGCAAAAGCATCTATTAATCTTCATGTTCGACCTTGTGGCATTTGCTGTTGTAAACATATATAGTACAGAGTCTTTTCCCATTCTCCTGGTATTTCAACTGGACACATTCTTTGCCTACATTTAATTCATACAAGTTAAAATGAAGTCAGATACAAAATAAAATAATCTCAATTCTCATGCATTAATAAAGATTAAGGTTGTCCAACGGGACGGGCCGTCCCGTCCCGTCCCACTTAATTCTAAACGGGATGGGTCCATGTTAAACGGGACACGGGATGGGACGGGATGGCCATTTCGTTCCGTTTGTCCCGTCCCGTTTGTCCCGTCCCGCCTATCCCGTCCCGTCCCGTCCCATCCCGCCTGTCCCGCGTCCTTTTTTGTGTGCATTATATACAAGAAACTTATAATCCTGCTTTTCAAAGTTTTTCTAAGACCACGGTTAGAAATGATATTTTTAAATTTCAAACATAATATTTGTTAAATTATACTTTGGCCCTATTTTTTATTATAAATACCCCATCCTTCTTCATTTTTTCTCACAAAAAATTAACATTCTCTCTCAAATCTCTTACATTCTATCTATATTATTCTCTCAATTTTCTCACAATCAAGTGATCAACTAAGTTTCAACTTTCAAGTATTTGGGCAAATTTTTGGAGCAACTTTCAAGCTTCAAATTAATTCATCAAGTATTTGGAGCAATTGT
This sequence comes from Nicotiana tabacum, assembly GCF_000715075.1. Taxonomy (NCBI): domain Eukaryota; kingdom Viridiplantae; phylum Streptophyta; class Magnoliopsida; order Solanales; family Solanaceae; genus Nicotiana; species Nicotiana tabacum. Next base: position 83,970,430 of record NC_134088.1, on the reverse strand, counting down.
TTGGGCAATTTCTTCAAGTTTCGATATTTAATCACGGTGCACTCGTTCCATCTCCTAATTTAAATACATAATTTTTGCTTATCATTATAGTGCTTTTGTGTTTACTTTACGTGTTCTATTTTCGTATTTCATTTGTGTGTTTAATTTTTATGTTAATTTTTTTAATTTAATTTCGTATTTAAATTATGGCACCTTTGGCGTATTTAAAAAAAAGTAGTAAAAAAATAGTAAAGGTGAAAGTAGTAGTAATCCTAATTCTAGTCTTAATCCTAACAGTAATCCTAATCCTAACCCTTCTCCTAGAATTAGAAAACATATAGATGAAATGGCTCATGTTGATGAAACTTCATTTTCCCAACCCCCTGCATTTTATAATATTATTACTTAGTTACTTAATAGCTTGAAATTATATTAAATAAATTATAACTCTATTATAATTACTAGAATATTTCATTACAAGTCTTTTGTTTTAATATTTTATAATTCTTTACTTAGTTTCCTAATTTCCGTTTTAACTTTTAAGTTTATTAAATAAGTCAAAAAACTAGCCGTTGCAGACTTTAAAAATTTAGTCATTATCAAAAAACTAGCCGTTGCCAAACTTAATGCTTAAATAATAATTATTTTTTAAAAAAAATGACCCACTTAAGGTCCGCGAAACCGTCCCGTCTCATTCCATTTGTTAGCACAAACGGGATGGGATAAGCCTACCGTTTCATCCCGTTGGACAGCCATAGTTATAAGTTTTTATCATAAATTAACCCATTAACTTGGTTTACAAAAATTACGACATCATAAACCCGTGAAGCGAGTGTGCTCAATAAGTAGTAGGATTTTGAAAGAGAAACAACAGTGATGTTAGTTGTGTGTGTTTGTAGGAAGTAGTACCAGTATTATTTTTGTTTAATTACCCATATCTAAAATGAGTTTAATTTGCATGTGTAAATTTTTTTATATTATTATATTACTCAAATGATATTTAAAGGTTAGTCTTTTTAAAGCGTGAAATTTTTAATTTAGAATATAAGATCGGGATCTGTTACCTGCCACAGCAAATATAATGACATAATAGGGTAAAAATTTGTTATGACTCAATTTAGGGGAAGGGCACGGTTAGCCACTAATTAGAGATATTTTTTACTCTTTAGTCAGCCTCTCGCAGAAATACAGGGTTAAGCTGCGTACAATGGATCCTTGTGGTCCGGCTCTTCCCCGGACCCCGCGCTTTTTTTTACTCTTTAGCTACGGTTTAAAATGTATTTACTCTTTAGCGAGTACTTAATAAATTTACTCTTTGTCCTTAACTTCATGAATACTGTGTAAATATCAAGGACAAAGTGTCACGTATTTGCACCTTCCGTTGTTAAACTTTTGGACCTCATATCCTTAACTTCATATGTGCAATGTAAATGTTAAGCACATGGTTATCCTTGACTTCATGTGTGCAGCGTAAATGTTAAGGATATAATGTCCTTAACTTTATGAGTGTTGTGTAAATATTAAGGACATGGTGTCCTTAACTTCATGAATGTTGTGTAAATATTAAGCACAAAGTGTTCTATATTTGCACCTTCCGTTGTTAAACTTTAGGACATCATGTCCTTAACTTCATATGTGCAGTGTAAATGTTAAGGATATGGCGTCCTTAACTTCATGTGTGCAGTGTAAATGCTAAGGGCACCGTGTCCTTAATATTTACACAGCATTGTGTCCTTAATATTTACACAGCACTCGTGAAGAAAGGGTAACAACATCTTTTCGTATTAAATTTAATAGAGTAGTGATTATTTTTGCTCAGCATTAAAAATATTGGATAAAAACTAAATAGCATGTTAAAAAGTGGCTATCCCACGCCATTTCTACCTCAATTTACTAGTTCTATTAATTTGAATTATGCCAAGTGAGCCCATTGAGGTTAAAACATCCTTTATCGAAAGGTTATGGGATTTTTACACAAATAGCCGGCCATATTAATTGTTTATTTTTTATAGTCATATACATATATTATATATTGATTATACACATTTAATACATAAATTATGCATATAATATACATTCGCTGGCTATTTTTAGTTCAAGTTCTAGGGGTGGGCGGTTATTGGGGTTAATTCTTCAAAGGTTATTCATTTATAGAAGTAAAGTTGAGACCTTTTGATATCCAAGTTACTAAATCCAACTAATATAGATCCAAATTCATGAAGGGGTAAAACACTCATTTCCTAAAGGAGGTTCATCTCAAAAGTCGAAGGCGATCACTTGGTATTCAAAGATTCAATATTTAACTACTTTGAATTCATAGCTCCCGTGTGGATATAGATTTAGGTTACTTTTAAAAAATATATATATACTATTTGTTCATGGAATTTGATCAATTTTAAAAAAAAGTAAAAAAAATTTTCAAGTTCCAAAAAATTTATTTGGGTCAATTTTTGGATGAAATTTTTTCTTCCACTCACAAAACTTCTAACATATTTTTAAGTAAAATACATGTCCAAACACAACTTCAACTTTCAAATATTATTTTTTAATACAACTTTAAAAAAAAATATTTTCAAACTTCAATCAAATCTACGTCCAAATGCGAGTTGAGTTAGAGATAAAATCATATTATCGAAAGATTCTGTCTTAAGAGTCGAAATCGAACATCTTTTTAAGAGTAGAGAGTCTTTAACAAAGTAAGTGGGCGTTCGTAAGAATTTTAAAAATCCGGAAAAAAGTGAAAAAAAAAATTTCAACTAAAAATGGTATTTGAAAATTAGAGTTGTGTTTGGACATGAATATAATTTTGGATTGTTTTTGAATTTTTGTGAGTGATCTGATTGAAAATTTTAAAAAGCAGTTTTTTGGAGTTTTTTAAATTTTCGAAAATTTCCAAAATTCATATTGAAGTGAAAATCAAAAATTTTATGGCAAAACACTGATTTCAAAAAAAAGTAAAAAAAAATCGAAAATATTTTCATGGCTAAACGGGCTCTAAGTATTATATTTTTTATCGAGTTTTTAAAATTTATGAAATTAGATATATTATAATATTTACTATGTAATTATAAAAAGAATAAAGCATAAAATTAAAAGTTAAATTATTTTCACAAAAATACATCATTTGTTTTTAATCAATTAAAGAGGAGATAGTCATAGAAGAGTGAGAGTATTATATGTGGTCCCACGCAACCCATGTGCCCTCCTTCTGTCTCCACCAGCTCCTGCCGCTCAATCATTAGACCCCCCACCCCCAACCCAGACTACCCTTGCCCTGTTCCCCTTCTTTCCCTCACCCTTTCCTCAATTCTGTATCATTGAGTTTTTGTAAGGCTACCCCAACTACAGTCTTTATGTCGACGTCGGTAGAAGCTAACGGCGGCGCTACACTTACGCAGCAACACTCTTCTGATGCTGGCAATAGTGGTGCTTTGGTAGTGAAGAAGCCGCCGGCAAAGGACCGTCATAGCAAAGTCGATGGACGAGGAAGGCGTATAAGGATGCCAATTGTTTGTGCGGCTAGGGTTTTCCAGCTCACTCGCGAACTAGGTCATAAGTCCGACGGTCAAACCATTGAATGGCTGCTGCGTCAAGCTGAACCCTCGATTATCGCCGCCACTGGTACTGGTACTATCCCTGCTAGCTTTTCAACTCTCTCCGTTTCCCTACGGAATTCTTCGGTTTCTTCTTCTCTTTCCGCTCCGCTTGATTACAAGTCGTCATCACAGCCGTCGATTTCTCCCCCGCCGTTTTTGCTCGGGAAGCGTCTGCGTCCCGAGGATGACGACGGGAGTGGGGACAAGGATGACGCTAGTAACGGAGCTACGGTTGTGGGACCTACCGCTGGGTTCTGGGCTGTTCCAGCTAGGCCGGATTTTGGCCAGGTTTGGAGCTTTGCGCCGCCACCACCGCCGCCGGAGATGGTGGCGCCGACACATTCATCGGCAGCGAGATTTCTTCAGCAACAAATGGGAGAGGAGTCGGCTGCTAGATTAGGGAATTACTTTCCTATAGCTCAAGGGCACCTGAATTTGCTAGCTTCTCTGTCGGGCTCCGCACCGCCTTCTTCTGGGAGAAGAGACGATGACGGAAACTGAAGATATGAAGTATTTTCTGTTGATGATATGTATAAATGTGTATTGTTGTTTCCGTAGACGTGACATTGTTGTGAAAGTCTTTAGGGGTTAGGGTAGTGTAGTAAGTGAGAAATGGAGCTAGTTTTTGTGCAATTTGTTGAATTATTGCTAGTATTAGAGTGTTTGCTTCGTTGCATTTGTTAGGGTTTCAATTCTTAAGAAGAGACACAAGAATCAAGGGAGTCTCTTGTGATGGATTTGGTGGGGATTTACCACCACTATGGGCACAGAACTCTCAATAAGTGCTTGACCATTTCGTTAATGGAGAGTGGAGAAGATAGGTGTTTGATCTGTGGACTACCAAAACCTGTAGTTCCGCATGAATGTTTTGTAATGAAACCGTGGAGGTTTCTGATGAATTGAATTCTGTAATTTGTTGAAACTGTCAGTGTGAGATAATCTTTCAGATTCGAAAGAGTGCTATGGACTTTGTTCAGATACATTCTGTTTCTTGATTGGATGATGTTTTTGTATGTGTGTGAAGGTTCACTTGCCACTGATCAAGTGATACATGAAAAAGTGTAAAATGAAATCACTGGAGCACTGTAATTGTAATATTTTCAAGAGTCTTGATTGAACATGTTAAGTGCTTATGATGTCAATTAGCTGATTTTGAATCTCAGACAGCACTATATATAGGAATGGGAGAAGGAAACCTTGGATATCTGCAATTTGTGTTTTTTACTCGGTGTATGGAGTAAATAATTGTATCAGGCTTGATATCTGTTCTATAAACTTGCAGTTAGTGCCACATTTTGAAGTGGAGAAGCTTGAGTTTCAAGTTGAAAATTATTTGGTAATTTCTAGCTGCACTACTCTCTGTTATTATCTTCATTCTATGCATTTCTCGGTCGCACTAAGAAGACTAGACATCTGAACCTAGTTGTTAAACTGATGTAATATTCCACATATGTGCTGACTCACATGCACTTTTTATTATGATGTGCTATTTCAACTTGGAGTAGGATAAGAATCATACTGCAGCATGCTGTAGTATGATCTAAAGTTAGTTGGAGAATTCTGCTCTGCAGCATCTGAGATTAACCTATAAAAATAAATTCTGCTCTGCAGCATCTGAGATTAAGGATACATTATAGCTTTTTGCATTAGATTTCATAACATTTAAATTATGTCTATTTAGTGATTGTAAAAGATTACATGGCTTAAAGATAGGCTGATATTTAGAGGATCACTTGAGATTGCAAGCAAGTTCCACCTCCTTACTTAAAGGTTAGATGTAGGATTTTTTTACTGTTTACCTGTGATAAAGAAATTCTAAGTGAATAGACTACTAACGTGTAGGTTTCTGATTGAATTCTTAGTCTTTCAGTGGAAATCTGCTTACGTTCTGAAACTGAATTGGTGAAACAAGATCAGATTGAAGTCTCCAACTGACATTTGCAGGACTTGTGAAATGCTTTTCGACTACCTAAGGACTTCTGGAGGTAATGTCCTTTTAAGGGGGGTGAACAAATGGTAAATCTTTATAAATAGTCTAGCAGATGCTAAGAGATTGTTAAATGCTTTGAGCTTTACATGGTAATTTCTTGTTGAAATCTTAGAATCTTAAGAGGGTATGGAACATCAGTTTAGTAATTTGATCCCAAGAGGAAAGAATGATTTGCTAAATCTGGTTGTTCTTATATGGAGTTGAAAAAGAATTTCTATGCTTGTTAATTATGCTGGCTGAGAAAAAGAAAATTTACTTTCGTCTTGGAGACGTAGGTAATTCTGGTTTCTGGTACTTTGGATCCTTTAAATATGGTTCTGCAGGTTATTTTTCCTTCCTTTAATTAACTGAAGGCACGCTTTCACTGCGTATCCCTAATCCCTATGGCTTTACAAACCAAGACACTATTTGCAGAATTCATAGTCTTTACTCTTTTTCGTGATGATTGCTAACAGATTATTAGAAGAGGGCCTGCAGATACACCGTCCTAACTCGATATGTTGGCTAGATTCTTTCTACATTAGCCAGTGGTCAGTGGAAAGGGTACCCATTCAGTGTCAGAACTGGAAATATGTGGTTAGCAATAAAAGCTTCAGAGTATTAGACTTTGTTGAATCTGGACTCCTTTTGAATTATGTCTGCTACCTGCGACATCTTTGCATCAATCCTTCTTTGTAGCCGGGTGATATTGTTGGTTCAAATAGTTTATTGAATTGAATTTAATTTGCAACACCTCTTTGTTCATATATATGCTATATTACAACTCGGTTACGCAGAGTGAAAAATTCCAATATTCTGGTCCAACCTCGGGGTTTGGCTAGAAATACCCAGCCATTCCCTTAGATTTTCCTTGCGAAAATCTTGAATTATCTTATCGCTACACCAGTGTGGTTAATCCATTCTATTCTGGGAGGAAATAATCATATACCTTAGATATTAGGTGGGGATTAAGAACCCGTTTGGCCATGAAAGTTTTTTCACTTTTTTCCGAAATCAGTGTTTGGCCATAAAAATTTTAATTTTCACTCAGATCACTCACAAAAATACAAAAACAACCCAAAATTATTTCAAATATTACTCTAATTTTCAAATACTATTTTCAATTGAAATTTTTTTTCTTTTTTGTTTTTGAGAATTTTACAATTCTTATGTCCAAACGCCCACTAAGTCATTATGGACGCACTGTGAAATTATTGAAAGATAACAATATATATCACTAAGTTTTTGACGGATACTATATTGTGAACTCATAATTTTAAAAGATTGATGGGTTCAATGGCAAGAAAATAAAAATTACACCGATCAAATAAAAATCATGCATTCACGGATTCAAGTCAACAGCCGCCAATAGAAGATGTAGTGCATCATTAACTTGTAGATAGGGATTCAAACCCGCTAATTGTTTTGCGTATTTGCTTATACAGGGTTCTGATAAGAGTAACTCCAGCAAGCTACCTGTGCAGAATATGACTTCAAATAACAAGGCAATTGTTGAATGATGATAATGTCAACATTCACCTTCGCTTCTAAATTGCTAGGAACAGCTCTAATGTAAATATCGTGATTGTCAAGCTTAAGAAAATCATAACTATAATCCAACGAGGATTGCCTAGGATTGAAGCACGGGAGAAAAAACTTGGAGTTTTGAGGATTGAAAGTATTTCCCATGAGGCAAGCGAGGGGTATCATTATTAAACTTGAAGTTCTGGCCATGGAGCAGGCCATGACAAAAATCAAGACCAATCACTTTTAGGGATATTTGTGTACTTCACCCTATTAATAAACTTGAGAAATATACATGGCTGAGCACTTTTTAAATAATATTTAAGAAAATATTAGTACTGTTTACTTATTACATAAATGGAAGATTTTTTTACACTAATAGCATTTAACCGCAGGTTTTAAAAATAAATGAAGACCCACTAAACGAGGGATCTATTTTGATCCTTATTAACGTATACTTTGTTGCCCTCCTCCCCCCCACCCCACACCCCACACATCCGTTCTTCCCTCATTTTTTGGGGGCTAATTAAGCCTCGCTTCTTTCTCTTACTACTTTGTTTCTTATTTCTCCCGCCCCTCAATTGTTTCCCTTTGTGCTTGAAAAAAAAAGAAAATAAATTGAGTATACTTGTGCCATTTATATAATTAAATATTGCTAATACGTAAATACCAGAATTATTATGTAAATATACTAGAATTATTATGTAAATATGTTAGAATTTCTTTCTAAATAAATTCATAAACACGGATGCAATATACATGATACAATTATTATTTGTATAATTAAAATGCTAGAATTATCCCATAAATATTTAATAAAATTATGAATTATTAGTATACCTTTTATATAATTAAATATTAATTATACATGCAATATACTAAGAATCAATTCTGATGGAAGTCATATTCTTGCGATAAATTCAGAATAATTGAAATATAAATGCATTGAAAAACAATTCCACATTTTATAATAATACCATTATTATACCAATTATATAATTAAATAGTGATAAGTAAATATGTAATATAACAGAATTATTCCATAAATATATGTATAATATATATTCCAATTAATACATTAATTATACCATTGTTATTATACCTGCTAAATTCCAAATTCATTGGAGTTATATTGATCTTATTTCCAACGGATTGGATACACTTCAAATATAAATGAATATTTTAAAGTATTTTCTCGTAATATTTTTGATCTTATTGTTCTTACTTTTCAATTCTTAGTGGTAGTATATATCAATATACCTATTATATTCAATATATATTATTTTAATATTTGATTATTTTCTCAACTGTTGATTGCTTTATACATGTTTTATCCCAAGTTTATTTATAAATAACTTTTATGAATGGAAAGGAATCATTGAGATCCTAGTTTATTCTCAAGCGTGATATATGGGACGTAGTTAATTAGAAATTGAACCATGTGCGATAATTTAGTAACTGAAAATGTGATTCTTGGTCCAATATTATAGGTTTCTGCTAGGGATGTAGTTAACTAGTTGCCATATCTGTTAATTACTTATTGCTGCTGGAAGTCTGCTAAATTTTCTTAAATATTGCCTAGTAATATTTTTTTTCCGGGTATACATAGGTCGGATTGGTTCAGACCAAACCAAAGCAATTGTGTCGAGTTTTTAAATCTATAAACCAAATCAACAAAAGTTGGGTTTTTCAATCTCAATTTTTTCGATTTTCTCGGGGTTTTGGGGGGTTTTCCCTGTAAAATTTTCATAGCACAAAACATATAATTTTTGCTCCAAATATTTCTTTGATCCTAGTACGATATAACTATAAAAGGTATTACCTAAGAAAATAATACAAAATAATGTGAGATAAGTGATGAAATTGTACTAAATAATCAACAATAAAGATAATTAAAACGCATAAAGCCATAATAAAAATAAACATAATATAAAAGTACTAAGTCATGCTAAAATAAGTCATAAGTATTAATTAGTACTTCCCCTCCTTTTGTAGTTCTTGAATTTTATAATATACATGGTAGGGGTCCATGTAAAATTCCACATTAAATAATAATAAAATAAAAAATAAAGAAGCATTAATTACATGACTTAACAATAAAAAAAAAAGAGTAAAATCCACTATTCCCCTTTAACTTTTAAGGGTTGGGAAACAATACCCCACTCATATTTTGAATGGGAAAAAGAACCCCCTTGTGCAATAGTTTTTCGGTGAAATAATTTTTTTAATAAAAATCTTTTCTTTTTTGAATAGATAATTTTTAGAATAACCAATTTCTTTCATTATATCCAAAAGCTCAAGATATGACAAACAATTAGGATCTATGTAAGTTATGGAGTTCCTCTTTAGCCTTCATTTTGCATATTTAAGATACAATGTAATGCAAAAACGCCTCCATAATGAATTTTCAAATGTGACATTATTAACTATAATTTTTGTTTAATAAAGATATTTTCAAAATAAGTAAAGTTTAATAATTTCTTTAGTACAATAATTTTAATATACAAAGAAAATATATGAATAAATTAATACTCATAGCAGCAATTCTTTCATCTAATACATATGTTAGAGAATTGACTATTTCAGTGTATTTTCCCCTTCAAATTGAAATGCTAAAGCATCCATGGTGAATGTGCTTTCACCATATTTCTTGAATTTTGTATGCAAGATTTGTTTTCTTTATTGCAGAAATTTTAACAACGGCTTCAATATAATAGAAAAATATCTTAAATATTACAAGCAAAAAAGATGAAATTTAAGTATTGGTTTGGATGAAAAAAATATTATACTTCACCTTTGAAAGGATAGAGAGAGAGAAAAAAAATTATTTTAAAAAAGAAACTCTCACAAAAAAAATATTGTATAAGGGGGTTCCCTTTCCCATTCAAAATGTGAGGGAAGGTATTGTTCCCAACCCTTATAGGTTAAGGGAGTAAAGTGGATTTTACTCATAAAAAAATAAGTTATACATTTTAACTATCTAAATCAATGCAAAACTAAAAAAAAAATATCCAACAATATTATCATTCTTAGTATTGAATTGAATTTCTTTTGTTAGCATTAGTATTGATTTGTGTTTGGTTTAGACTTTATTTGAGTTACTAACATTTATGGGTTATAAAACATATTGGATTATTCATAAATTCTAAGTACAAGCTCAAAATAATACATTAAAAAGAGAGAACTATGAAAAAATTTAAGAAATATTTATAAATTACATTACAATAAATATTATTATGTATAAAATATTTTTAAAATTTGTACACATATATTGTCAGATTTGATTGATTTCGGTTTAACTTTTTTAGTTAAAATCAAAATCAATTATGATCTGGTTTATTTCAAAATCAAACCAAATCATAGTCGATTTTTTTTCGATTTAATTCAAATTATCGATTAAATATAATTTGTAGATTTCGTTTGTACACCCTTACCTACGATATTTGGTGCGAGCTCATCTGTTCCAACTTGCAGGATGGACAAGTCGTCCAATAAATTACCGAGGTCTTTATAGGATACTGCCAATATTTCTAAATAATTAATTAACCAAGTAGTTGGATTAGATTAGAAGATAACACAATTCAACCTCAACTTAATTGAAAAACATTGTGATGTGATAGGTCAGAAAATATCAAAAAATAAATCTATACCAGAACTTTCCCGTAAGTACTAGACTCGTGGTTTAATTTGAGTATCGACATCACTACGCGGTAAACAACATAAATTATTAGTGAAACACCTATAGTTCTTTTTTATTAATTATCCTAACATAATTAATAAATGATTGTTTTGAACGTATACAAAAGTAACTTGATTAACACGTAGGGGTAGGGGCCATAAATATAGGGGGGAGTCAAAACATTCCTAAACAATAGCCCAAAAACATTCTTATTAACCTCTCCCTCAATATTCATCACTAGCTACAAAATCCTATCAAATTAAAGAAATGGCATTGAATCCTAAATTATTTCCTCATGGGATGCCAATGCCATACCTTAACGAATTGTTTGTCTTCGCCAGCGATGTCGTTGACTTTGAGATCGATAATATTCCTCGGTATTCATCATCTCTCTCTCTCTTTTTCCGCTATGTATTCATTGTGCTGACCAAAATGCTGTTTTAGTTTTATAGTTAATGATGTTTGGGTTGACATGATTATTTATTTGGTTTTGCAGTTTAGGAGAAGTACAAGCAAAAGGAACCATCTACTTGTCCAATATCCGGATGGTCTTTGTTGCAAAAAACCCTAGAGACAACTTCATTGCTTTTGATATTCCCTTGGTATGTAGTGATCATCATTCTAGCTTCTAATTGCCTGATTTTGTAGGAAATATATGCTTTTTGATTCGTGTGGGAATGATTTCTGGCCTTAACTCACAATGTTGTTTGTTTGATTCTTTACACTACCTATTTATGTTTGTTTAGATTTATCTGATCTTGCAACACTTTAGGTTAATGACTAATGTCTTTAGGTTCCAGGATAGCCATATGCCCTCTCGTTTAATTATCTCAAAATATTTCATTTTTTTTAAATAACTCCATACTTCAAGTTGTTTACCAGAATCTTGAATGAAGGTTTCAGAGTACCATACATTTGAATTTCCATACTGTGCACGTGCCTATATCTGGTCGATTGTTGTCTCGTAACGTTATCGCTTGTCTTGAATACCCGCATTAAGAGAAGCAAAGAGCATTGTCTATACTATTATTTGTTGGGGTTTCTGTCTTAGACTTGGTGCTGTCAAAGGCTTTCTTGAGGCGCGATTAAGCCCTGTACCTAGGAGAAAATAGGTTGTGCACTTCCCTATCTTAAGTGACGCTTGTAGGCACCAAGGTGTTAAGGTGTGCGCCTCATTGCCCATAGGCTGTCGTGAAGAGGCAACACTAAACATTAAACATTTCACCTAATTGTAATTTTTCCAAATCTTTTTCTTTGTAATTGCTGTTTGGTTTTGCTACATATATATTCTTTTATCTTTTCCATCAATTGCTTTTCTTCATAATCCTGTCTCATTTTTTGCTTTGCGCTTAATGGCCCAATAAATGTACGTATCACTTTTCATGTTTGACAACATTGGACTTGTGATGACTACCGTGAGGTTATGTGAGATGGTTCATAACATTTGGTTCAAATCAATCTTCTCTTAGTCGAATTGTGCTTCACAACTTGCTTATATCTCTGTTCTTGTTGCTGTGCCTGTGTCATACTGTCTAGATTTTGCTATATGCTTTTGACTTGATGAGGTTGATCCGGCATTTAATTAGAGTCAGTAGGTTCAAAGGAGATGAAGTTTTATACATACAAACACACACGGACATGTGTAGACTAAGATCTTCCCAATTATATTGATACAAACTCGTGGCTTATTTTGATGACTGGGGATAGGCAACAAAACTTAGAACCGATAATTGCTTTAGCTGACACAAATTAACTTCATTCTGCAGCTTTTTGTTCATGGTGAAAAATTTAACCAGCCAATATTCTTCTGCAAAAACATTTCTGGATATGTTAATCCGGTAAGTAGAATAGACAAATTTTATTTATTATTGGACAATGCACCCTACTTCAGATGACTGATGCTATAGTTTAATTCAGGTTGTACAAGCGGCTAATGGAAACACGACCCTTCCTCATTCGTTTAAGATTTTGTTCAATGAAGGTGGTTATGAGACTTTTATCCCATTAGTTTTTAAATTAATTGGAAAAGTGAGACGGCGCTACCGACGTTCAAGGGCAAAGCCTCGTGTAGATCCTCATGAAGCAGCACAAACACCAGTTGATGAGATGACTAGACATGCGTATGTCACATTGCTTGCTCTTTGTACTATGAAATTATATGATCTCATACAATTCTTATTTTGGTTAATTTTGCAGTTATGTCGACCCAAACGATCCTACATTTATCTACTTGCAGCAGCCTAAGCCAGAGTCCAAATTCAGGCGTTGTTCATACCAGTCACAGTCTGCTGAAATGTCTATATAGCTTTTGCTTCAGGTTAACTGGATAAATGCCAAATTGTGTGCAAGATGCGTCTTTTCGTTGATGCCTTTGGATCTCGCCATAAAGAGAAGAATAGTGAGTTATTTTTGTATGTATATGTTAGTTATACTCCCTCAGGTTCTTAATGAATATATACATATATGCTAGTTTAAGGGGTGTAGTTCCTTGCACTAAATTAATTGTGTAATGAACCATCCTCCCATATCACTGGATTGTTTGGCAGCTGCTATTTAAACCCTGTTGTTTTGGTTTGCTTCTTGCGAGAGAGAGATTGACTAGAGCATGTGTGATGTATATAAATCTTTTATATTGTGAAGATATGAAAATAATTCAGATATCATTGAGTTGACATATGAGATACTTTGAAGAGATTATGGTAGGAACTAAAATCTGTAAAGAATAACTGTGTTACTCCTTATAACAGACTCTTATTAATTATTCAAATAAAAGAGGGGTTTCCTCCAATTGATCTCCTTTCATTTGATCGGCATCATAGATATTTATCATTTATATGCAGCACATTTCTGAACTACAACCTCTGCAGTAGCAGTGAAAAGTAGCACAATTATAGCAAGAACAACTAGTTTGTAGCCTTGTGCGCATGCCCATTCCTGTCAGCAAATTGCTTAGCTTCTCTATTTCATCAATTCCTTTAGTAGTAGAAGTATCATCAGCTAAAGGGTTAATGTCACTATTGGCTTCTCTAACGTGAAAGTGAAGTGCCAAAATCATCAACAAGATCACTGCTACCTTTTTTGCCATAGTGTTAAAGTTCACAAGTATATGTGCAAATGAAAACTCCCTGTATGTCAATGTTTGCTGCAAAACATTAGACTACTTAAATATATATTTATAAAACGATCTAAACCTATAAGGTTTGGCCGAATTGTTGCTTATGTGTCCAATGATAGATACCATTCAATCTCTTTAATTTTGCAATTAGACAAGTACAAGCAAGTCATTTGTGTGAGATGTATAGACCCCTCCGTTCACCAATCATGGCATCATAATTAAATTAATTTTTCAACGTGTGTGTATATATGTGCGTATGGATATATTAATACACTCAACTGCACTATAAGTAGGTGAGAATCATCGAATTATATCGTAGAGATAATAATTTAGCAACTCATGAGTAGTCTAATAATGAAGAATGTGCACATATATTTGTGAAATTTGAGAAAGTTACCTAGAAAGATTCTTTGCCCTCTCATTATTGCAAAATAAAGACTAAAACCAACAAAAGGTCTTTGTTTTATATGCTATATACTTTGTAACGAGGGTACTCTTGGGTGATCAAAACGAAAATGCCCTCTCAATAAATATGTGTCTACTTACTGATTATCAAAAGCAAACCCCCAGCAATTTCTAGTCCAAACCCTGGACCATAGTTCTCGCTTGAAAAGCAATAATTCTTCTTCCAATTTCGTACATCGAATTGTATATCAAAGAGTTTGTCTTTTATCAAAGAGATAAAGACACGCAACCTTTCGTCGTTAGAATTTCAGGAGTTAATTACATAAAGAAATGAGACATATTTCAAAGTGGTTCAGACATAGCTCAAATGAAAGTTCTTGTGTGGTAGAAAAACTGGACAACTCATCATGTAAACTCATGATATGAAGATTACAGATTGGAACCTTATCCTCGTCTATCAGTGTATCATTGTTCATGGCGATAGAAGGAAGGTCCTAACCAATCTACAAAATGGGACTAATATTCAGTCTTGGTTGATTATACCTCTCTGTAGGGAGATGACACCATTAGTTGTGGAGCACATATGACATTTCTTATACTATTGAAATCCAACTTAAGTAGAGCTCCTTGTGCTCTAAAACTATCATCTGTCTGTTTGGAGTTATTCGCAATCAAAGGCAATTATTTATAGTGATAAGATTAGCTGTCTTCTTTAAGTATTTGACTTTCAAAGCACATGAGCTACCCAGTGTCATCTATTTGGGGGATTTGCAATTAATACGTATTTTTAATTTCTATCTCACACTTCAACTTAGTCACTCAATAATCAATTAATTCGTTTTTTCAATTTCTATTTATATTAAGCTAAGCACTAAAGGTCTTGTAAGTCCGCCAAAACCAAGCGTTAGTGGTTCAATTGATGGAACTTCCAAGGACTTTTTAGAACTAACTTTGAGCTGGAACGATCGATTGCAATTAGGTCTTTCAAGAGTTTTGTTAGTTGAAGCAAAATTTACTTAGTCTTTGCCAACTTAAAGAATCGTGTGCTCAGAATGATTATAGGGAAAAAAATGTTCTACTCCTAAATTCAATTGACCATTTGGGTTAAAAACTTCATTTTTGCCGTTAGGAAAAGTAGCTTCCCTACATCCATAAACAAATAAGGTATTCCTCCTGTGATAACCAAGCCCAACAAGAACTACAGCAACCATTAGATATCAGTTCAAAATGAACTTTATTTAACCAAAGTTCGTTGTTTTAACCAAAATATCGGTTAAATACAATTAAATTGTTGTGTTTCCTTCTATAATAATTCTTCAACAATGCACGGATCATAAGAACACCAGCATAAGCAAAATATTTCTTTATACAAATACAAGCTCTTCCACCAAGTCATAAGTTCAGCCTCCCATGCGAAATCTATTTAACCAAAATATACTGCTACTATAGCTGCTTCACCAATTTGCCAGGAAAATTTACAGGCTTGTTTTTTACGCGATGTTGGACCTTACGAGCTGTTTTCCTCTTTTACCTCAGCAATCTCTAAAGTTGCTTTTTGTGCAGCTCTTCTTCTGTTTTGAATCTGGTTAACATATTCCGCACCTATAACATGAAACTTGGGGGCCAGTTTACTTGTGTTAGAGACATTAAGCCCTGCCTTCTTCAAAGCCCGCGTCACATGCTTTTCAGCCTTCTGAAAATGAAGAGAGCAGTAGGAAGGAACTGTTGACCTCAATATTGGCTTCCCACAAAGTATGGGCCCCGTCGGCGAACTGCAAAATGAAGCAACAACGCATCATAAATAAGTACTGGATGCCAAAACTAAACCATGCAAACAATTAACTGACAAGATTAATGTGAACTAGTGTGAACATTTGAAGCCTCCTTTTAGGAAGAAATTGGTAGATGCATTTTTCATGCATTTACATTGCATGTTCACACTTAATATGATGTCATGCATGACATTATTAAGGCCATTTCTCTTCTATAAATAGCAAGGGTTTTGTTCATTTGTAAATATCTCTCACTTGCCTTCTTATCTCCTAAGGCATTTGAATCTTCTTTCTCTCTTGTAGTATTTCACTTGTATTTTTGGAGTGAAATAAATTTGAGTTGATTGTGTCCGAGGACTAGGCAAAAATCAAATTTTGCCGAACCTCGTTAATTTCTGGTGTTCATTTTATTATTGTCTCATTTACTATTTATTAGCTACCTTTAGATATAGTAGTTGTGATTTAATCACTCTCTATATATTCGGCTTCCGCAACAATTGGTATCAGAGCCAAGGTTCTATCTTAGTATGCTCTGTGGTTGCAGCATAGTCTGAACTTCCACATCAGAAAAGAATTACTTTGGTGTTCTGTACTGTTAGCAAATAAATAGTATCTATAGCAAAATGGGAGATAATAAAAATGAAGAGTCCACATCGGGTGTCAGTAATACGTCGTTGGCATCTTCGCTTATGACAAGAATTATGTCAAATGCGAAATTTGCAGTTGAAATTTTTGACGGGTCAGGACATTTCGGGATGTGGCAAGCTGAGGTTCTTGATGTCCTTTTTCAACAAGGGCTAGATATTGCCATAGAAGAAAATAAACCAGACAACATCGGAGAAGGAGATTGGAAGATTATCAACCGTGTTGCTTGTGGTACCATTCGATCTTACCTCGCAAGAGAACAGAAGTATCCATACACAAAAGAAACTTCTGCAAGTAAATTGTGGAATGCGTTGGAGGATAAATTCTTGAAGAAAAACAGTCAAAATAAACTTTACATGAAAAAAAGACTGTTACGCTTCACATATGTTCCTGGTACTACAATGAATGATCATATCACCAGCTTTAATAAGTTGGCGACAGATTTGCAGAATATGGACGTGACTTTTAGTGATGGAGATATGGCCTTAATGTTATTAAGTTCACTTCCCGATGAGTACGAGCACCCAGAAACTACTCTACTTCATGGGAATGATGAAGTGTCTCTCAAAGAAGTTTGTTCTGCCTTGTACAGCTATGAACAAAGAAAGAGAGAAAAACAAAAGAGTGGAGAAGGAGAAGCACTGGTCGTGAGAGGTCGTTCTCAAAATCATATGAGAACGAAGAAAGGAAGATCCAAGTCAAGATCCAGACCCAGCAAAGATGAATGTGCCTTTTGCCAATAAAAGGGGCATTGGAAGAAAGACTGTCCAAAGTTGAAAAACAAGGCCAAACCTAATAATGGAAAGGCTGTCATGGATTCAAATGTAGCTGATTGTAACGACTCTGATTTCTCGCTAGTTACAACTGAGCCATTCAAACCATATGACATATGGCTGATGGATTCAGCTTGTAGCTATCATATGTGTCCCAACAAAGACTGGTTCGTTGATTTTCAAGAAGGAGAATGTGGAGTTAATCACACAGCAAATAACAATCCTCTTACCGCATATGGTATTGGTTCAATCCGATTAAGGAACCATGATGGATTGATAAGAACATTAATAGATGTTCGATACGTACCGGAATTGAAGAAAAATCTCATTTCTGTAGGAGCCCTAGAGTCAAAAGGGCTCAAAGTCGTTGCAGAAAATGGGGTAATGAGAATATGCTCTGGTGCACTAGTGGTAATGAAGGGAATCCGGCGAAATAATAACATGTACCACTATCGCGGTAGTACAGTTATTGGGACAGCAACAGTGACATCCAGTGATGACAAGGAGGCAGAAGCAACCAAGCTATGGCACATGCGCTTGGGACATGCTGGAGGAAAATCCTTAAAGATTTTATCAGATCAAGGATTGTTAAAAGGAGTAAAGACTTGCAATTTGGAATTTTGTGAGCATTGTGTCAAGGGGAAACAAACAAGGGTTAAATTTGGAAACAGCAATCCGTAATACTAAAAGTATTTTGGATTATGTTCACTCTGATGTTTGGGGTGCTTCCAAAACACCTTCATTAGGTGGAAAACACTATTTTGTAACCTTTATTGATGACTTTTCCCGGAGAGTGTGGATGTATACTATGAAAACCAAAGATGAGGTGCTGGGAATTTTTCTCAAATGGAAGGCGATGATAGAGACTCAAACAGGCAAAAAGATAAAGTGTCTTCGCATAGATAATGGTGGAGAATACAAAAATGAACTTTACAATAAGATTTGTGAAGATGATGGAATTTTGAGACATTTCACCGTCAGAAATACACCACAACAGAATGGAGTGGCAGAACGCATGAACCGGACTTTGCTGGAGAAGGTTCGGTGTATGTTGTCCAATGCTGGCTTGGGCAAAGAATTTTGGGCTGAGGCAATAACATATGCATGCCACCTCATTAATCGTCTACCATCTGCCGCTATTGGAGGCAAGACACCATTTGAAAAATGGTATGGAAAACCTGCTGAAGATTACAATTTTTTACATGTGTTTGGCTCAATTGCATATTATCATGTGAAAGAGTCAAAATTGGATCCGAGGGCAAAGAAAGCTATATTTATGGGGATTACTTCTGGAGTCGAAGGATACCGATTATAGTGTCCAGAGACAAGAAAAGTTATATTCAGCAGAGATGTTACCTTTGATGAATCTGCCATAATAGATAAGGTGACATTTGAAGATGTCAAACAAACTGATGGTGCTTCAAAGCAGGTGGAGTTTGAGGGAAAATTAATTTTCCCAACACAGGGAGAAAACGAGGAAACAATAGAAGATTTTCCCCTTGAAGAAGAGTCAGTGGAAGGGGAGATTCCAACTCAAGAACCCCAACAACAACTTGAATCAATAGCAACCAGCAAGCCAAAAAGAACAATAAAGAAACATGTTCGTCTCATAGAGACGGTAGCTTGTGCAGCCTCAATTGTAGCTGATGGTGTTCCTACCACTTATAAAGACGCAGTCCAAAGTTCAAAAGAAGATAAGTGGAGGATTGCCATGAATGAAGAAATGCAGTCCCTTCATCAGAATTGCACATGGAAATTGGCCAATCTCGCCGAAGGGCAAGAAAGCAATTGGGTACAAATGGGTATTTGCAAAGAAAGAAGGATTTCCTAACCAAGAAGATGTTCGCTACAAAGCAAGATTGGTG
The DNA here is from genome assembly GCF_000715075.1 of Nicotiana tabacum. NCBI lineage: Eukaryota > Viridiplantae > Streptophyta > Magnoliopsida > Solanales > Solanaceae > Nicotiana > Nicotiana tabacum. The sequence goes on along the minus strand of NC_134088.1, from coordinate 83,951,108 downwards.
GCCAAAGGGTACGCTCAAAAGGAGGGAATTGATTACAATGAGGTGTTTTCTCCGGTCGTTAAACACTCCTCCATTAGAGTTTTGTTTGCTTTGGTAGCACAGTTGAATTTGGAACTAGTTCAGTTAGATGTAAAAACTGCATTTTTATATGGAGACTTGGAAGAGGAAATCTATATGACTCGGCCAGAAGGATTCAAAGTTGCTGAAAAGGAAAATATGGTGTGCAAACTTGAAAAATCGTTGTACGGATTGAAACAATCTTCTAGATAATGGTACAAACGATTTGATAAGTTTATGTTGCGGCAGAAGTACAAAAGAAGCAAATATGATCATTGTGTGTATTTGCGCAAGCTTGAAGATGGATCCTTCATATATCTTCTCCTATACGCTGATGATATGTTGATAGCTTCCAAAAGTCAAGAGGAAATTGAGAAGTTGAAGATTCAACTAAGAAAGGAGTTTGAGATGAAGGATTTAGGTGAGGCGAAGAAAATTCTTGGCATGGAGATAAAAAGAGATAGACATTCAAAGAAACTATATCTATCTCAGAAAGAATACTTGAAGAAAGTAATAGATCGATTTGGCATGAATGAGAACACGAAGTTGGTTAGCACTCCTCTTGCTCCTCACTTTAAGCTTAGTGTTGCTATGTCGCCGAAGAATGAAGCTGAACAAGAGTATATGTCAAGAGTGCCATATGCGAATGCCGTTGGTAGCTTGACGTATGCAATGGTTTGCACAAGACCTGATATTTCACATGCTATCGGAGTTGTAAGCAGGTATATGCATGATCCTGGAAAGGAGCATTGGCAAGCTGTGAAATGGATTCTACGGTATATTTGTAATACTGTAGATGTTGGATTGATTTTTGAGCAGGAAGATAGTCAGTATCTGGTTGGATATTGTGACTCGGATTATGCGGGTGATTTGGACAAGCGTAGATCAACTACTGGTTATGTTTTCACTATTGCAAATGCACCAGTTAGTTGGAAGTCTACTTTGCAGTCAACGGTTGCTTTGTCTACTACTGAGGCAGAGTACATGGCAATTACGGAGGCTGTAAAGGAGGCAATTTGGCTTCAAGGGTTGCTTAGAGATCTTGGTATTGGTCAAGAAAACATCACACTATTTTGTGATAGTCAGAGTGCTATCCAATTAGCAAAGAACCAAGTTTATCATGCAAGGACGAAGCACATTGATGTTCGATATCACTTTGTACGAGATATTATAGAAGAAGGTGGAGTCATGGTGCAGAAAATTCGGACTACAGACAACCCTGCCGATATGCTAACAAAAGTAGTGACTGCGATCAAGTTTCAACATTGTTTGAACTTGATCAACATTGTTGAACTTTGAAGATTGGAGTTGAAGACACAATCAAAATTTATCAGTAAGAGAAAATTGCAAAAATGGAATCTTGCCAAGGTGGAGATTTGTTGAATTTTGACAAGATTAATGTGAACTAGTGTGAACATTTGAAGCCTCCTTTTAGGAAGAAATTGGTAGATGCATTTTTCATGCATTTACATTGCATGTTCACACTTAATATGATGTCATGCATGACATTATTAAGGCCATTTCTCTTCTATAAATAGCAAGGGTTTTGTTCATTTGTAAATATCTCTCACTTGCCTTCTTATCTCCTAAGGCATTTGAATCTTCTTTCTTTCTTGTAGTATTTCACTTGTATTTTTGGAGTGAAATAAATTTGAGTTGATTGTGTCCGAGGACTAGGCAAAAATCAAATTTTGCCGAACCTCGTTAATTTCTGGTGTTCATTTTATTATTGTCTCATTTACTATTTATTAGCTACCTTAAGATATAGTAGTTGTGATTTAATCTCTCTCTATATATTCGGCTTCCGCAACATTAACAACACACCTAAAGACTATACAAGCAAAGAGGACCATGTCACAGGCTGTTGTCCTATTACACTCCATGACTCACAACACAAGATGTTCCCTATCATACCTCGCGCCATGCCTCAGGGTGCAAGCAACCGCAACACCAGAGCATCGCATGGTCCTAAAGTGCCCAGGAGCCCATTGGCAATGGCACCAATGCCCTGCCGGCAGACCAACTGACTAGCCAGCAATGTTGCGCGGACTCTCCAAAAATGTTGCCGTACCCGTGTCGGATCCTCCAAAAATGCACTACTTTTGGAGGATCCGGCACACACTTGGAGACATTTTTGGAGAGTCCGAGCAACATAGCTAGCCAGTACACACCACCAATTCGAGCAAGCTGTGAGCAAATATATTATGCCACGCATAGCAACAAACTAGCACACGCGTGTCACCTCGAGGCAAGCAACCCGAACAGGCTACTCGCCCAGACTGCTCTAGATCTTGAAGGAGTCTGCTGGTATAGGCCTACCTCCAGCTTTTTTCAAATACTATTGCTTGAATATTATAAAAGGGAGCCTTGGCGTAACTGGTAAAGTTGCTACCATGTGACCAGGAGGTCACGCGTTTGAGCCGTGGAAACACTCTGTAAAAATGCAGGGTAAGGCTGCGTAAAATAAACCCTTGTGGTCCGGCTCTTCTCCGGACACCGCGCATAGTGGGAGCTTACTGCACCGGGCTGCACTTTATTGCTTGTAAATTATATAGTATAATTCTTCGGCGTAAACATGTCTACTCCTCTACTTGGATTTGTAAAATTGTTTTTTCAAGGAGAATCAAGTAGTCTTCAACTACTCAAAGCAAGTAAAATGAGTTCATTTAACTGTGACTCTAAACTTATACTAATCGCATGTTTGGTAGACGTAGAGCAACCTCTAGCAAAAGTTTTTCTCTCCTCGTACACTTTCCACCAAGCAAATAAACAGCCCCCTGACAACTGTCACACTACATTCCTGCTGCATATATCCATCAAAGGGAACTATTTAGTTTGACAATGGCTGTCTGGATTCTCATCCTGCATTCCAGTAAATGACGGATGGGAACAACAGAGCAGACAACGTATCCAAGAGGGATTCTCCTATTCCAAGCCAAAACATGACGACAAACAGAACTGTTTAAGGACACGACGATGAAGGCATAATGCGAGGCATTTCGCACAGTTAGAATATTGCGAATACGCTAAAATCCCAAAAGTTGAATAACGGACTTGGGATTTGCCCAGTAACTTCAACAAGAGGTGATTAAGGCTGAGTAATTTAAACTTTTGCAAGAAGATAAGAGTGAGATAAGGGTACAATTCAACCTAAAAAAGAATTTAAATGACTACTGAAGGCGTTAAGGCACTCAAATATTTACAATTTTCCAAGTACAAAGGGAAGAGTTACGAAATCCATTAGGGATGTGAAGATTCTACATGGATTAGAAGACGAAATTCCATCGTGGGGCTCTTCCTAGGCTATAAACAGTCCAATTAATTTCAGATTCTTTTAAAGAGAAGCAATTGCCTCCAAGAAACAATTAATTTACATGTCAATTAATTTCAACTAAGTAAACCCAACATTAGAAGGGTGATGGTCCCTTTAATTACGGGTTAAGGATAATTTCAACGCTTAGGCATGATGTATTTGCCTCCAAGAAACAAAAATGGAAGATATTGATGCCAGGAAACTCAGCACTTTAAGGTGTGGCAGGTAGCTCACTAACTGAATACTTTGGTGCATATGTAAAGCTTGGTGTGTGTGTGTTTTGGTTTTGGGGTGGGGGGTGGGGGGTTTTTGAGGGGTGGGGGGGGTTTGGAGGTGAAGGATGTGAGATAAAAGGGAAAGAGAGTGATGAAGTGCAGGGAGCACACTTACTTTAAGTGAAGCGGACAATTCACAAAAATTTAAGGGGGGAAAAAACCAAACATATAGGAGTTTAGTGCATTAGAACAAAAACTCTAATTTCAAAAATGTCCAATATATAATAATGTTGATGTTAATCCAGCTCCTCAAAGTTGAGATTCAAAGAACCAACTGATTCTCGCTTGGATCACTTTGCACATCATCGTTTGACGCGCATGGTTTCACCCATGAAGCGATAACCCTAGCTACTGCTACACATCATTTCATCAATTTTAGCAAAGCAAAGGCGTTTAATAAACCGACAATAGATATCAACAAAGAGTAAAAGGTTGCTTTTATTGGGTCTTTTTACGGAATCTTTGGACCTCCTGGCAAGTGTTTGGTCCTCATTTTTCCCCTGGGTATCCTAATGGGATTGCCATGAAGCCGTCAATGAATCAGTGTCTCCTATTAAGAAAAAGAAAGAAATCAGCGGCTCCTTCTATTGCAAAGCATGAGTTGCTGGACTTGCTACTTGAGGAGAGTTCTTTGTTTGGTTTCATTGGAGTTTAAATCACTAAACTTTCCCCGCAGGAAAGAATACCTTCCTGATCTTGTCAATTCTGTTTGGCAAGAACTGCACTGAAACATGGTCCTTTAATATGGTTGTGAGGATTGCACCAAGAGAGCCTCATTCTACTCAAAGAATCTGGGAATTGAACAACTTGGTTACAAGTAAAGGATCCATATATGGGGAACCAGCTAAAAGTGCAAGGAGTCTGTATCAAAGAGTAGCACCAAATAAAAAGAAAGACAGATAATTTAAATTGGAGAATGGCAATTCTGGGCAAAATTGAGATATGAATATTAATCTGCATGACAAGAAAAAATTGACCACCTGCTAAGGGAACTGGAGAGAAATCAGGCGTGCATTGGCTGAATTATAAATTTCTTGCACCATATAGAGATGCCATCATGTCCCCGAGGAAATGGGAAGGCCTCGGGGTGAAAAACTTGAGAATGTTCAACAAGGCACAGCTAGGAAAATGGTTATAGAGATTTAAGACTGAGGAACATGCTTTATGGAGGGTTGTGACCTCAAAAAAATGTGGGACTGTGAAGGGGATGAAGGACTCAAAATCATGCAACCCTTCGGTTGAGGACTATTGAGAAACACCAATCTTTACAGGTGTACACTATGAAGAAACATCATGGATTGCGCAGACTTAGTGGCAATGTTACATATAGTGTATCGGATGACAGCAGAATTAGTTTTTAGGGTCACGGGTGGTTGGAGAAAACACGTAGAGGATCATTTTCCACAACATATATACAGTACTGAGCCAGAGAAGAGAGAGATGGAATTCAGTAAATATGCAGGACACGAGACAGACAAGTTCACTCGATTTGAGGCTCAGAAGTATCATGCGTTCTGAGGCTCAGAAGTATCATGCGTTCTGAGGCTCAGAAGAACCTATAGATTGGAGGTAGCTGGATTCCAACTGAAATGCTCTACAGGCAGAATGCAAGATATGCTAACCAACATATCTTGTGAAGACGGGATTGAGAGAGGTGGACTCTTTTCAATGAAGCTATACTACAGCAAAATTTTGCTAAGAGAGGACTCGGGCTTCCTGCACTTATGGATCTTGATTCTTAGGGCGCCAATGGCTGGTAACAAGGAGAATGATATTGACGGCTGAGAACTTGAGGCAGAGGAGGCTCAACTATGCTAGTCGGTGCTTCATGAGTAGTGCAGCTGTTTGGGCAGAGTGGACCTCCTGTTGCATTTCCATGTGGCACCGACTGTGGTCTGTGCTATTAAACTAGTTTGGAGTATAATGGACATTATTGGGCATGGTGAAGATGCCTACACAACTCTGCCACTGGAAGAAGGAAAGCTTATGTAGGGCACAAGACATTATCCATCTACCTCTCCGAGAATAAAATAGGAGAGCTTTTAAAGGAATAGAGAATGACTTTGTTTTCATATATGAGAAATCTCTCGTGGTCTTACCCGACTCCAGTTGCCCCACGGGTTCGAAACTCCGGGCATTATAGATCACCTCAAATGGGCCAGAATCATATCAAAATATTGGCCAAACTCAGAAATCAAGACGGGCTACAGATTTCCGAGTAAGAAACAACCTGGGGCAGATATTTTACCCCACTACTGAGATCCAAAGAATAAGTGAGAGGGAAGATAAGACAATAAACAAGACTGAACGAAAGGAGATGCCTAATGATGGAAAACAATGCATCAGAAGGAGTAAGCTTCACCAGAAGAAGTAAGCTTCAAACTTAGCAAACGTCCCCTTTTCTTAAGAGGAATAGTATAAGTTAGAACATTTTATTAGTGAAGGTAGAGAAGGTCAGAAGCGTAGATGAAAATTGAAATCACCCGAAAGAGCAATTTACAGAATTAGGAAAGCAAACCTGAACTAACGGAGTCACTGAGAAGGGGTTGCGAAGTTCCCAAATTTCTTTCTGATAAGAGGTCCAAAGACAACAGCTAAGGAATTTAATCATCCTAGCGAAAGGGACTTAAAGAATATCAGGAGTTCATTCTTTGTTTCCTCTATTTCCACAGATGGAAGTGACATGGGAAGTACACAGCAGTCTGACTCTAACACTGTGAAATAGAGATATGAATATATTGTTTTTTATGCTAGGCCTCTTTTGAGTCAAACACGTTAACCCGGATGAAAGAGGATCAAAAGTCTGACTTGGAATGAAGGATAGATAAAGCCTTTGGAAAGCTTTTTTTTAATCGTTAAATCCTTTGGAAAGTTTTAGGGCATCGACATGGAAAATGAGGAGAGAACTAGAGGCTGTTCTGTAAAATTTAACGCAGGAAGATGAAGGCAGGAAGAAAGCAATCAAGCTAAAAATTAGAATCTAATTGAGAAGAATGGAAACAAACATAAATTATGACAAGCACAAGAAGAAAGAGTTAGCAATTATAACTATTGAGTGGTGTGTTCATGAGGGCCTTACCAGTTTTTTGCGTCTTTTCTGTTTTTTGTTATCATTCGTCCAAGCGTCTTGGATTCTAATATTCAGTCTTTCTTGCTATCGAAATCAAAAAAAAAAGAAAAAGAAAGATAAATTGCATCCAATAGGATTTACCTGTGTGTACCAACTTGGTGCTTTTTGTATTAAAAGATTAAATCGCATTAACTCTAATAAAAATATATCACCAGGTCCAATTGGTTGGTAGCTTTCTGAAGCATAAATGAGATACATAAAGTCAGCAGATAATATAACGAGAAAGGCTCACGCCAAATTTCACGTGCTTCACTCCAGGGACCCCCCCCCCCCGAGGGTGCTGGGGGCTTTCAATCTCAAAGGCTTCAGACTTGGAATGAGTTGTATTACGTGGTAAATCCATATAAATTTCATTTTGAGGAAAGGTGCATCTAAAAAGTTAGAGTTATGGTGATGGCTAATAGATAGAAAATGGTAATTCGACCTCTCAATTGAAATGTCAAAATGCCTTCTCATTGGGAGAAAGATTTTAAATGAGCATTGCTAGCACATGAAATAATGAAAGTTAATTAAACGGAAGAGGTAGCACAACGCGTAACGTGGCGCAGGTGTACATCACGAGTTCAAATGTTGGCTAGTGAACCAAGTATTTCTTATTTAAGCGGAGAAGGACATAGGGAGACCCATTTTCCATCGTGTTTTGAAGCTGGAAAAGTTGGAAATCTCTCCATTATCAAGAAATAATGATCACCACAGTTGAGAGTTTCTCCTTTATTTACTAAAAAGCATGGGGGCTATGTTGCTCGATCTCTCCGAAAATGTTGATGGGTGCATGTCTGATCCTCCAAAAGTAGTGGATTTCTGGAGGATCCGACACGTGTGTGGCAGCTGTTTTAGACCGTCCGCACAACATAGCATGAAGGTTAGTTTTTAGGATTCAATTTAGTGCAGATTTGAGGTTGAATTTGGCGGAATTTATGGGTTTAAATAATTAATGATGGTTAATATCATATGGAAGGTTTAAGCATAAATGGGCCGGAACAAAATGAATAACAAGTAGTATCACCTGAAAAGAAGGAAAAGATAAATCCTACGAATCATAACTAGATCCAATAGGCATTACACCATGACATTAGAAAGTTAGAATTGCAGTACACAATTCAAAACAAAGCATAGTTGCTGAGGGAGTGAACTCCAATGATCAAAAAACATTAAACTGGTAAACAAGCACCACATGACCTAATCCACCTTAAAAGGATTTCAGAATATAAGTGAAGCCAACTACCTATAGTGCGTTTACTTTACCTTCCAACCTTCCAGAACCAAAATTACCCTCGCACACAAATTTTTGCTTCCTAGGTACGAGAGCAATCTTTGCACAAGAGTAGAATATTTCAGTAAAAGCTCACAAAATATTCCAGAAAAATAGAGAACCTTGATAAAACAGAAAATAATCACTACTTTACACTAATTATGTAAGCTGCCAAACATCTCATCTTCAATAAAATAGTTCTGAAAATGGTGCTTGAACCTTGGACTACCCACGTTAGCAAACCTAATCTGTTAATTCTCATTCATTTTCTTGTGCAAGGTATGAGATCCAAAAAGTCAAATGTAAGTCGTAGTAGACTCTTCCTAATTGTAATTGTTTTTTTTTGTTTTGGTCCACTTGGAAAGAGAGCAACAACAGATGCTTTAAAGACGTTAAAGTGCATATACTGCAATTGGGTGCATTAGGCCTTTATATTGTAGTGTAAGGCTCATATCCTAAACAAGTCAAAGACATTTGGACCTATTCGAACTTCTTTCATCGCAGTGACTAAACTTCAATTTGGCTCACATTGCTTTAGTTTCCCCCCTCTTGTCCCTATGTATGTGCATGTGTGTGGATGCGTACATCATTAGTCCATCTCATTCCCAATATTGTCTATAGTTTATGCAACATCTTGGACCCTGCCTCTTGGTTTAAAATTATTATTTTTTCTAAGGTAATGATTTATTAACCAAGTACCAAGATGGTACCAAAAGGTTACACAAGACTGCTGGGCATATCCATATAGTCAGTTAGAACATCTCCCTAGCTACTCCAGAAAATCCATATATTGGTCTATATAATCAATGAAGCTACTTTTACACCAATAAAGAAATGCTGTAACTTGTTTTTTACTCTAAGAGATATGTTTTTTTGCCCATCGAAACAAGCACTATTTCACTCTAGCCAAACAAGCACTTAGTTTTAATTTTTTTTATTTTTACTTTACCAATCACCCAAGAAAAGGAAAAAAGAACACTCATCCTGCACCTTTTACAAACTTTAAAAGGCTTATGTCACCAAATCCCATTGCGATAGGTTAAAGCGACTACAAGGAGATTTCTATTCGGATGGAAACAGCAAAGGGTACATGATTTATCAAAGTTCATGGGCAAATTCCCTGGTCCTATTTTATTTCAATAATTCAGGTTGTTAACTTTAAGATAGCTCTTCTGGATAATTTGGCTTGGAGATATAGCATGGAAGAAACCAGATAGTGACACTAAGTGATCACCTGCTAATATGAAGCAGATATCAAAGATGGATCAGTGCTGTTGGCACTGATACTAAAAAAAGGATGTGTTAATGGTGCCTCTACTGGTCCCTATGAAAAGGCATGATGAAAGGATGGGAACTTCATAAAGCAGCAGTTTAAAGGTAGGGTAGAGATGCAGGTTAAAGTTCTGGGATGATCATTGGAGCAAAGAAACTCCCGTTAGAAACAATCTGCCATTGCTGCTACAGTAACAAATGAAGCCAACAGAATTGAAACCAGGTGAATTCGAGAACGGAATGGTGAAAGGAAACCATCTTCACAGAATCCTTTCAACACATGGAGACAACCTTTTTTTTTTAAGAATAACAACATGGAGACAACTTGAAAGCAGTAAATATAGCACTGACAAGATTACTTTTTAATGAAAGATTATATGCTGCTATAATGTGGATTCTGGAACTGAAGGAAGACATTTCTTTTAAGGCTAAGGCGCTAAGCTAAAAATAGAGTAGAGAATTTGATCGCAGTCCAGCTTAATTTTTTGAGAGATCACTTGAGTGTTCGCATACACCTTCTAATTGTAGAATAGGCGATTCAGGATATCCTAGGGCTTCAGTACTTGAAGTTTGAGCAAATAGAAGTAGAAGGAACTCCCAATAACATTGATATGTAGTGCAAATCTGTCTAGGCGGCAGAGGACAATATATATTGAGGCTACCGTGGACAAATGGCTCTTTAAAGGTTGTGTCTTTGTGGAACAAATAGATTGGATATATCAATTATGGGAATAAGATGAGACAAATGGAGGAAGAACGTGCATATGTGAAGTAAGGAGCATCATTGGCATGTGTTAGCCCTCCATGGAAGCAGGTTAGAGACAAAGATGAGAACTGAAAAGCATGCTAATAGATGCAAGCATTTCACGACAACGGCAATTCGGTGAATCATTTTGAACAAAAAGTTCTGATTGCTTCTTAAATGGAAATAATAAAAGAGAGTTGACAAGCATCGATTCATAAGCACGCCAAAATTATCTGAACTGGGCTCACACATAATAGTAAAAGACACGATCACCAAACAGAATAATTTTCTTTTAATTAAGACACTACCAAAGCCGACCCCTATAACTTAGGATTGAGGCATAGATGATATATTGATTAATGAAAGCCATAACCAAACAGATTAATCAGTAAATGAACACAATATGCACGTGCAAGAACGACATTAGCCTACTTATACTAACTTACAAGTCATAACGTGGTAATTTGCAGCTCTGGATACAGTGTAGGCAACCAATTTTACTCACTATAACAACAACTACATTTCCGTCCCAAACAAGTTGTCAATTCATGATGAACCAATCTCACTCACTAAAGGTATCATTTTCAAAAATATCAGCAAATTACCAAAAAATAGTTAGATTCTACATTAGTAAAACTCCTATTGAGTAAAAAGATAAAGATTTTCTTTATTAGTAAGTAAAAAAATTATTAGATCCAGATTAGGTTAAGCAATAAAACATAAAATTAGGGGCATGAATTCTGCTTCAGAAACAATTCAGGAAGGACACATCACTGTGAATTACTCTCCAAGCAACGTATTTCTTGCGTTCATATCTTAATAAGCGCAACCAGCCATCAATTAGTTGGTATAAAAATTACTCCACAAAAGAAGAGACTATCTTTTTCCACTGTCAGCAGATTTCGCCTAGTAATCATACTCAGGCTAACTAAATAACAAGTAGTACTACATATTCCTTGAATTAATAGGTTTAACAAGTAGCAGTGCTATATATTCTAGGGCATGATAAGTTCAACCTACCTATTCGGAGAGACACAGACATATAAAGCTTAGAAATATGTTTATGGTAAATGTGTAAAATGCAAAAACATAATCTGTCAAACACAAAGTAGAAAAGAATAAAAGGCAAACCTTTTGATGGCATAATTGCAAGCCTTGTAGAGCTTCTGCTTGGAGTCCGACAATATATGCATATGACAAAACCTCGTAAGTGCCATTGCCTTCGACTTGCAGCCATGAACCCCACACGTATTGCTATTAACTGCATTATTGCCATTGTTGTTCTCTCCAGTTCCCCCTAGAGTGCCGCCATCCTTAGTCTTATCTTCGTCTTCTTGAAAAGCGCTCGTTCCATACTTCCAGCAATATTCCCTGTGCTTAAGCTTCACTTCTTCCATTAACGCCCAGTAACAGTCTCTGTATATACGTTGTAGTTGCTTCGTTCGCCGGTGCCGCCGTTTGAGAACTTCCATTTTATGCAAGTACTTGGACTTGCCCAAAATTATGTCCTCCTCGCATCCGTCAATTTTGATCGGCGTTGAAGAGGAGGGATGGCCGGCGGAATTGGCGCCTGTCGAGGAATTCGGGTCGGGCATATCGGAGTCTACTACGGAAGAGAGACGGGAATTGGTTGCTCTGTTGAGATTGTTGGCGTTCTTTAGGTCAATTCTGTTAGGGTTAAGGTTGGGATTGGGGTTTCCTTGACGGTGATTGGCGGTGGAAGCGACGGCGACGGCAGTGGAGGCGGAGGCGGAGGCGGAGGCAGGGGCAGGGGCAGGGGCGGTGGACTGAGGGGTCGCAGGGGGCATCTTCTGCGGACAGTGGGGTTATGATTTTGACAGCTTGTGGTTGATTTTGCAATCAGTTCGACGAATTTAACTATCGAAGTGCATAAAAATACAGTACAACGCCGCAAATCATTCTTTTTTAAAGGAAAAGGATTTTGTAATTTGAAAAAAAAAAAAAATTATTACTATAAAATTATAGCAATATAAGCCAATAAATATAAATAAAATTTTTCTTCTATCAAGTTGTATTCAAGTCTATCTTATTGATGTCTTTTGTAGAATTAGAAATACCGTATATATAGTGTACAATTTACTTGAGAGTTACAAGATATTAAATGAATGTAATAACATATTCATGTATATCCAAAATGATTCATGGATGAGTTGTTGGACATTCACAAATTCAATGTATTCATAACACTCCCCCTTAAATATTCATAGATAATGTGACTCGTTAAAACCTTACTAAAAAAAGCCTAGTGAAGGAAAAAGAGTACACATATCTTGTAATACGCATTGAGTGATGCCTCATTAAAAACCTTACTAGGAAAACCCAATTGGGACAAAACTTTGGTTAAGGAAAAAAGAGTACAGCGCATATTATACTCCCCCTGATGAAAATTTTATTTGATATCTCGGAGACGACGCATTCCAATCTTATGTCTCAGCTTTTCAAATGTTATGTTGGCAATGCCTTAGTGAATAAATCTGCTAGATTGTCGCTTGAACAGATTTGTTGAATATCTATCTCACCATTTTGCTGAAGATCGTGTGTGAAAAAGAACTTTGGTGAAATATGCTTTGTTCTGCCTCCTTTGATATATCCTACTTTAAGTTGAGCTATGCAAGCTCCATTATCTTCATACAATGTCGTTGGAATCTTCGTTTTTAAAGAAAGACCACACAGTTGTTGAATATGTTGAGTCACGGATCTCAACCATACACACTCTTGACTAGCCTCATGAATAGTTATTATCCCTGCATGATTGGAAGATGTAGCAGCTAAAGCTTGTTTTGTTGAACGCCATGAAATAGTTGTACCTCCACAAGTAAATAGATAGCCTGTTTGAGATCAGGTTTTATATGGATTAGACAAATAACCTGCATCTGTATAACTAACCATTTGTGAATCGAATTCATAAGAATAAAATAATCTCATATTAATAGTTTCTTGGAGGTATCTAAAAATATGCTTAACACCATTCCAGTGTCTTGTTGTTGGAAAGGAACTAAATCTTGCTAATAAACTTACTGCAGAAGTTATATCTGGCCGAGTATTATTTACAAGATACATTAGTGCCCCAATTGCACTAAGATATGGAGTTTCATCACCAAGAAGCTCTCCATCATTTTTCTGAGGTCGAAATGGATCTTTATTTATATCAAGTGATCTCACAACCATCGGGGTACTCAATGGATGTGTTTTATCCATATAAAAATACTTTAGGATATTTTCGGTATAAGTTGATTGATAGACAAAAATTTCATCTTTCATATGCTCAATTTGTAGACCAGGACAAAATTTTGTTTTTCCAATATCTTTTATTTCAAACTCTTTCTTCAAACAGTTTACTGTTTTTGGAAGCTCCCCAGGAGTTCCAATGATATTTAGATCATCAACATACACAACAATTATAACAAATTCAGGTTCAGGCCTTCTTATAAATACACAAGGACAAATTGGATCATTTTTATACCCTTCTTTCAGCAAATACTCACTCAGGCGATTATACCACATTCGCCCTGATTGTTTCAATCCATATAAGGATTTTTGAAACTTTATTGAACAAGTTTTCCAAAAACTTTTATTAGTTTCAGGAACTTTAAGCCCTTCGGGAATTTTCATATAAATTTTGTTGTCTAATGTGCCATACAAGTAGGCTGTGACAACATCCATCAAACGCATATCAAGTTTTTTATGGACTGCCAAATTTATAAGATACCTGAAAGTGATTGCATCCACCACATGAGAATATGTCTCCATATAATCAATGCAAAATCTTTGCGAAAATCCTTGTGCCACAAGTTGTGCTTTATATCTAACGACTTCATTTTTATCATTTCGTTTTCGCACAAAAACTCATGTGTATCCCACTGGCTTTTATTCCTTCAGGTGTTCGGACTATACGTATGAATACTTTATGTTTTTCAAGTGACGCTAATTCTGCCTAGATAGCGTCTTTCTATTTTGGCCAATCATTTCTCTGTCTACATTCATCGACAGATCTGTCACGACCCAAAATTCTAACATGTCGTGATGGTGACTATCTCACTACTAGGCAAGCCGAAATCTCAATGAACCACTTCTTTCAAGTTTGAAAATATAATATTTAAATAAAATCCACAAATCTTACAAATACCGATACAACCACTCCCAAAACCCGGTGTCACTGAGTACATGAGCATCTAATATGGATATTGTAACGACCCGGCCTGTCGTTCTGAGTATTACAACCCAATTTCCCCATTTACTTCTCAAATTATACTTTACAGTTGTTGTGTGAATTGATGGGGTAATTGGTTCGGGTCCAGTGAGGTTTTTGAAGGAATTGGAACACTTAGTTCCAAGGTTTAAAACTTAAGTTAAAATAGTGACTGGATGCGGACTTATGCGTAAACGACCTCAGATTCGAATTTTGATGATTCCAAGAGCTCTGTATGGTAATTTTGGATTTAGGAGTGTGTCTAGAAAATTATTTGGAGGTTCGTAGTGGAATTTGGCTTGAATTGCCGAAAGTTGAATTTTTGGAAAGTTTGACCGGGGGTTTGACTTTTTGATATCGAGGTCGGAATCTGATTATGAAAATTGGAATAGGTCCATAATGTAAAATGTGACTTGTGCGTAAAATTTGAAGTCATTCTGGATTGATTTGATGTGTTTCGGCACAAGATGTAGAATTTAAAAGTTCAAGTTTGTTGATTTTGAATTGAGGAGTAATTCGTCGTTTCGATGTTATTAGGTATAATTTGAGACCTCAAGTAGGTCCGTGTTATGTTATGGGATTTGTTGATATAATTGGTTGAGGTCTCGGGGGCCTCGGGTGAGTTTCGGACGGTTAACGGATCAAATTTGGACTTAAGAAAATGCTGGAACTGCTGCCTACTAGTGTGATCGCACCTGCGAAGATTTTGATCGCAGGTGCGAAGCTGCATGTGCTGAAAATAAGCTGCAGAAGAGGCCAAGAGTGGGACTGGGAAGTTCTCGCAGGTGCGAGGAATTTGCCACATCTGCTAGGCCGCATGTGCGAAGGCGTTGGCGCATATGCGGACTGGGGCTGGCGTGAGGCGACCGCAGGTGCGAAGGGGAATGCGCATCTGCGAAGCCCGCAGATGCGAGAATAGCACCGCAAATGCGAGATTTTAGAGGGCTGGCTATTTTCCGCAGGCGCACATTTTTGTCCGCAAATGCGGATGCGCAGGTGCGGAAATGCCTGGGCAGTGTTTAAAACGAGGGTTCCGAGATTTTTTCTCATTTTGGAGCTCGGTTTGGGCGATTTTGGAGAGGAAATTTTTCACACAACTTGGGGTAAATGTTCTTAACTCCCTTGTGATTATATTCCATGAATTAATCTTTATTTTTGGTGTAAGATTATTGAATCTTCAAGAGAATTAGAAGAAAATTTCTATAATATCACAAAACGAATTTTTCAAGTTTGAATACCGATTTGGAGTCGGATTTGAGTGAAATTAGTATGGTTGAACTTGTAATTGGATGGGTTGTCGTATTTTGTGAGTTTCGTTGTATTTCGAGATGTGGGCCCCATAGGTAATTTTTGGGATGCAATTTCGGATTTTTGAAAAAATATTAGTATTTTGATATGGATTTAATTCCTATAATTTTTGTGGGCTGGATCAAATTATTGTGACTAGATTCGAGCCGTTTGGAAGTTGATAAGCGCAGAATGGGATTTCTGGAGCATTGCTTAGCTGGCTCGACATTGGATTTGGCCTGTTCGAGGTAAGTAACTCTTCTAATCTTGGAGTTGAGGATATGAACCCTGAATATATGTATTTTGTGAATTGTTGGGAGGTGAAGCACATGCTAGGTGACGGGCGTGTGGGCGTGCACTATAGAAATTGTGACATAATTATTTCTGTAGAATTTGTAGTTAAATAATCTTGGCATTTTCCATGCAGTTTTATGAGTTAAAGATATTGAGATGAAAAACATATTAAAAATCATGATTGAGGCTATGTGCCATTATTATTGAGACCCACAGAGGTCATATTGCTGTGAATTATTTATTTTAAATTGAAAATTCATACTCGGTCATACTCATTTCGTTGCATATCATAACTCAGTTTTATGACTCTATTTTGATGCATATAAATATTTTAGGTTGAATGCCCTGTTTTACTGAAATGCCCGAGTTGCTTGAGAGGTTTGTGACTGAGTGAGGCCGAGGGCCTTATTTGTGAGGATATTTATGGGATCGAGCTGCACGCCGCAGCATGTTGCATATTTATGGGATCGGGTTGCACGGCGCAACATGTTTGATATCGGCCGAGGGCATGATTGTGAGGATAAGTGTGGATCGGGGCTGCCCGCCTGCAACATACTTTATTATTATAGCACGTGAGTTGTCCGTGTAGCATGTGAGTTGTCCGTGCAGCACGTGAGTTGTCCGTGTAGCATGCGCTTGGGCTGAAGGATCCCCTCCGGAGTCTGTACACACCCCCAGTGAGCGCGGGTACCTACTGAGTGCGAGTGCCGAGTGCTGAGTGACTGGGAGGCATGAGTGATTGTGAGGTATGCCCGAGTGGCAAGAGTGATTGTGAGGTATACCCGAGTGGCACGAGTGACTGTGAGGTTTGCCTGAGGGGCTGTATATGAGTGATGTTCTGCCCGAGGGGCTGTTTATGATTTTATCACTAAGTTGCATTGCATTGGCATGCACACATGACATACAGGCATATAGATGTATTTTTCCTCATGCTGTAAAACATCACATCATTCATGATTTCTCACACATTTTGATAGATGGGCATAATGATGCATTTGTTTTACACGGGTTATCCGGAAGGAAAATAAAACATATTATTTATTATTGAAAAGATTTTTGGAGAAATTTATTGTTTTCAAACTATTCATATTATTGGCAACTTCGAAAAACGATTTGGGTTTTCTGTATTTGAAAGAAAGAACTATTATTTTTGAAGTCATTATTTGGATGAGTATTTTATCCCTGAATTACTTCTAGTATTATTTGCTTTATGTTGTTATGGATTATTGTGGACTATTGGTTTTGGACCCGACCTTGGTGGAAGCTCGTCACTACTTTCAACCTACGACTAGGTTTGTTACTTACTCAGTACATGGGGTCGGTTGTACTGATACTACACTTTTGCACATTGCGTGCAGATATTGGCTATTATTGTTGCCGTGCTCGATGGTTGCGGGATTTGAAGATGTACCTGCATTCATGTTATAGCTGCCTCTTGTTCAGGGTAGCCTTAGATTTATAAAAGCTCTGTTTATGTATTATTCAAACAGACTATGTATTTATTTCATTTCCGTTTGTATACTCTATTCTTAGAAGCTCATGATTTGTACTACCAGTTATTGGGGATTGTATAAGATCAGGATCTTTATTCACTTAAATTTCTTTAATAATTATTATTGAAATTGGTTAGTTGAAAATTGGCTTACCTAACGGGATGGGTTAGGTGTCATCACGACTAGTTGTATTTTGGGTCGTGACAGATACAAATTTGGAACATAAGATCTATAATAGTCTAAGACCAAAATACAGTAAACGAGGAGATAGAGAAAGAGAGACAAGGTCTGCGAAACACGGCAGCTACCTCTGAATCTCCGAAAAATCAGCTGTGCGGAAAAATCAACACACGCTATGTCCGAGAGCACCTGGATCTGCACACGAAGTGCAGGGGGTAGTATGAGTACAACCGACTCAGCAAGTAACAATAATAACTAAGGAACTGAAAATAATGACGAGCTACACAGTCATAGTTCACTTTTGGTAATTCTAGCAAAGAATAGACATGCTTTCAAATCCGGCAGTTTAAGTCAAATCAATTTTATACAGTTCAAGTTCATGTAATCCGGATAAAAATCTTTCAGAGATTTCACAACAATGACAGATAGCAACCAAGTGCAACAACAAGTGCAAAGCAAGTACAGCCTCTCAGGCAACAGTCACTCAACTCATCGCTCGGCTCTCAGCCCTCAGCACTCACACTCAATGGGTACCCGCGCTCACTGGGAGGTGTACAGACTCCGGAGGGGCTCCTACAACCTAAGCGCTATAATCTGCACGGATAACTCACGTGCCATAATATAAATATCTGGATCTGCACGGCCAACTCACATGTTGCACAGCTAACTCACGTGCTATAGTATAATATAAGGATCTGCACGGCCAACTCACGTGCTGCACGACCAACTCACGTGCTATAGTATAACATAAGGATCTGTACGGCCAACTCACGTGCTGCACGGACAACTCACGTGCTATGGTATCAATATCTCACAATCAGGCCCTCGGCCTCACTCAGTCATAAATCTTTCCAGTCTCTCAGGCTCTCAATAATCATGAAATCAGCCCAAACAGCAATGATATGAAGTATCAATAATAATAACAGAGACTGAGATAAAATGTGCAAGTAAAATCTAAGTGTCACGACCCAAAATTCCCACCTTCGGACCGTGATGGCGCCTAACATTTCACTTGCTAGGCAAGCCAACGTTAGAATAATATTATCTATTTTTAAAATAATTTTTAAATTTATTAATAATCAAAGAACAAATGCGGAAGTAAAGTCTGAAATATAATGAATAATCCATAAAAACAACGGTATCTAAATACCATCCCAGAATTGGTGTCACAAGTGCACGAGCTTTTAGAATAATACAAATAAAGGTCTGAATAAAATAAAGCTATCTGAAAATAAATACACATCTAAAGTAAAATAGACGGGGACTTCAGAACTGCGGACGCCATGCAGTTATACCTCAAGTCTCCTCTGAGTAGCTGAAATCCGAGCAAGTCTATAGCACGCCGCTGGGACCAACTCCGAAATCTGCACAAGAAGTGCAGAGTGTAGTATCAGTACAACCGACCCCATGCACTGGTAAGTGCTGAGCCTAACTTTGACGAAGTAGTGGCGAGGCTAAAGCGGGTCACTTACATTACCTGTACGCAATATTAGTAACAACAACAATAATAGAAATAAATCAGGTAACTCATTTATAATAATTGAAGCCAACTCAGCAGTCATAACCAATTATCATTTCCATCAATTCTGTTGCAGCGTGCAACCCGCTCTCACAATATATTCACATTCAATTCTGTTGCAGCGTGCAACCCGCTCTCACAATATATTCACATTCAGTTTTGTTGTGGCGTGTAACCCGCTCCTCCAATATATTCATTTTAATCAAGTCTGTTGTATATTTATTTCAATCAAGTATATATAGACTTTTTAATAAGTCTGTTGCGGCGTGCAACCCGATCCTCCAATATTGACTTTTAATAAGTCTGTTGCGGCATGCAACCCGATCCTCCAATATGGACTTTTTAATAAGTTTGTTGCGGCGTGCACCCCGATCCTCCAATATGGACTTTTAATAAGTCTGTTGCGGCGTGCAACCCGATCCTCCAATATGGACTTTTAATAAGTCTGTTGCATCGTGCAACCCGATCCTCCAATATATTCATTATAATTAATTCTGTTGCGGCGTGCAACCCGATCCTTCAATATATTCATTATAATCAATCCTGTTGCGGCGTGCAACCCGCTCCTCCAACATATTCATTTACCAATTCTTATAGAAGAAATTTTCCCAATAAATGCAACAATTAATATAAAATTATAAGACAACAAGCATATGCAATAATTAATATAAAATTATAAGATAACAAGCATACAATAATTATGATTTAATTATGAAACAAACAAAGGCAAATAGCAAATTATTATGGGAATCAGAGAAAAAAATATGCAGTTTAATATTTAATATGCTAAATGTCAAATAACAATTAAGGCACATAATTCAAATAGCATGTAATAATTAATGCAGGAATTTAAGAATTAATATTTGACAAAGAATAGGAGAGAAATAATTATAACAATAATTAATTCATGATTTAAAATAATTTATAATTTTCAAATAATTATGCAAACAATTAATTTGATGACGTATAGACACTCGTCACCTCGCCTATAC